>NC_031779.1:2652762-2677711 GCF_001522545.3 Parus major | reverse complement strand
AGGCACAGCCACAATGCTGATCACATCCAGGCCAAGTCATCGCTGCAGGACGTGTGTGGAAATGGGGAATAAAGGGAGAGCCAGCTTGGAAAAGTTGAACTGGTTGCCCAGCTGATGTCTGTGTTTGTTGTGAGGTCAGCTTCATCTCCAGAGAAGAGGCTGCTCTAATCTTTTTCTAGGTGTAATTTCTTCCTCCATTCCCCCAGCTGCTCTGGGAAGGACACTTGGCTCACTAAGGCAATGACAAGCACCCGTGGAGGGTGGAAGGGGGGCAATCACAACAGTCATTGAAACCAGAGGAAATCACACGTAGAAAACCTGATCAGTCGTTGTGGCTATGGAAACACTGGTGCTTCACCAGTCACTTCTGAGCAGAGCACAACAGCTAAAATGAAGCTCAATTGAACTAACACTAGATGAATGGATTTACAGAGAGTTCGTTCTGGGTCAGTGACTGAAATAATTAAACTGTTAAATACACTTTATTACAATTTTCTGATGAAAACTGTTGCAAAATTCTGATGAAAACCATGTTGCAGCTGAGGGGTTTGACTATTCAAATTGGTTGATTGATGAAGTAAGTCACTGTGACAGCTTTGTTAATATTTTTACACAGCTGTATCTAGTATGTTTTGATCCATCCTTCTCTGCAAAAGTTGGTTGATTTTGCTTGGGCTCAGAGAAGGGGAGGGTTCTTATTTCTGCCAATTTTAAGTGTGCCATGAGTCTGTATTTTAAATACGGAATAGGTGAGTCATGGACTCTTCACCCGCATGTGCATGGCCACGTCTAACAAACAGCACCTAAAGAGTATTTGTCACACACAGCTTGAAATGGAGTGTCTCTCAAAGATCAGAGGGTGTCTTCTGGCTTGCAGAGCAGCCCACTGAGGTGCATTTTCTGAGGTAGAGTCACAGAATAGCTGAAGTTGGAAGGGGCCTCTGCACATCTCCAGCCAACCCTCGCTCAGATTGCCAGTTGCAGCACCGAGCTCAGAGTGTCTCCACAGATGGAGACTCCACAGCCTCTCTGTGTAAACTGATACCTGTGATTCCCTGGTGCCTCACCACCCTCTCAGCAAAAACCTTCCCGTGCTTAAACAGGACTTCTTGAATTTCTATAGGTGCCCGTTGCCTCTTGCCCTGTCACTTGGGTGCCCCTGCTCCCTCCACAGGGATCTGAGCACACTGAGCACCTCCTGTGCAGGCTGAGCAGTGCCAGCCCCCAGCCTCTCCTCCCACCACAGCTTCTCCAGGGTGGATCTCAGAGTGTCCTTACTAATCCCATTTCAGCAGAATTTTTCCTGGCAGGACTGGCTGATTCATGGCCCATCCCTTTCCTCCCTCAAGGCTGACACTCCTGCAGTGCAGCAGAGCTGCCTCTTCAGTCACTTGTGCTGCTTTGTAGGCACAGGGACACTGGCATTTCAATCCAGTAACACTCATTGTATGCTTATATGGAAGACAAGTTAGGCTGCTTTGTTATATTTCAGCTCCTTTAGTTCAAGAAGATCTTTTTCTGATTTCATTTTCTTGCCTTGCCACAGCAAGGTAGATTCCAGCAGGCAGATGGCACAGAAAACATGAGTTTCATCTGCAGTTTAATCTAGGTTTTGTAATAAAGCTTTTCTCAGCAGCCACAGTTCAATAATTCACAAAGTTCACTGTGTTGTTCAGTAAGAGTTTGGGGATTTGAGGCTGGGATGAGGTGAGGGCTGGTGGAACAGCTCTGCATGGAGATCACTCAGCCTTGCTCAGGGTGTCAAGATGAAGGAACAAACCCACATTGAAAATATGCATCTGGATCCCAACAGCTTTTCAGCTCCCCAGAGAATTATTCCCTTGCTGTTCATGGAGTTTAGTACTTCTTTAAAGTGGTGGGAAAATATCACTGAACAAGACTAAGGAATTGAAAAGTTCCATAGCTCCTCATGCAACTTTATCTTTACTTGAAATGAAAGGCAACAGTCTTTGGAATTAAGTGAAAATGTACCAGCTTGGGCCAGCTTAGAGATACCAACTCATGTGATTCCATTCAGAGCAAATAAATAAACATTTTTTTTTTTCCTTTAATGTAAGAGCTTTTCAAAGCTATTTTGTGCTGCTCTCAATTTGTCCAGGCCTAATGTATTCCTAATATGAAAGAAAAATAAAAAATAAAGGGTGGGGACAAAGACAAAAAGGAAAATAGGTGGTCAGCAGCCCTGAGGTCTGAGTATCATCACTTCTTGCTCCTTGCAGTAGGTGCTGTAATTACTGAAGGGTAATTAACAAGTCAGGATTGATAAACAGCCCCGGGATTGCTGCTCAGTGGGATGGAAATCCCCAGGAGCACCAGGAGAAGGAAAGGAGGGCCCTGCCATTGAAAGACCATGGATGCACATTTGGTTAGGACTTGGGTTTCTGGCAGAATCTATTATGTGGAAAAACATGGTTTTACTGGAAGTAGGGGTGCTGTTTTGGAAAATAAAGCTGGGCTTTGATGAAAAAGTTCACACCTGGTAGAGGCTTTCTCTGGAGATGGAGAACTGAGGTGCATTTGCTCACCAAAGAGGAAGAGACTATAAAACCCCTCTATGGTTCTGGGAGCTCTGCAGGGGGAAGGCACACTGGAACAGGAACTGGAGCTTTCTTTGCCCACAGCCACTGCCTGCAGCCTGGAATCCAGGTATGCCTTCCCTCCTGCCATGCAGTTCACCCCTGTTACAGATACAGATTCTATTCTATTCTATTCTATTCTATTCTATTCTATTCTATTCTATTCTATTCTATTCTATTCTATCATGCTTTTCACAAATAATAATATTATATGTATAATGTTGGAAACTTTGCTGTATGAAACGAAGAAATAGTGGTGTAATACATATATATATATATTTTAGGGAGTAGTATGGTATTACAATAAAGATTGCTTTTGTTCATATATGAATGAGAATGAAAAGATAGTCAGAACCCCCACCTTGCATTCTTAGATTATCTTATCCAGATGAAGACAGCAGTGACTGGAGCTCCAAGGGAGGAATTTATTGAACCTCTCTTATCAGGGACTGTAAGACTCAATGGAGCCAAGAAGATTGATCTACTGGGGAGGGGGAGTTGAAGCTAAACAAAGGAACATCTAAAACTTAAGAGGAATGTTTGAGTCATGCATAAGCATTTATGAATATGCAAGATATTGGTGTTGTTAAGGGACAATCCTTTGTTGGTAAGGCGTGCTCTTGCCTGAATGCTGAGGCACCCAGTTGTATTTGTTCATTTTGCTTTATTTCTGTCTCATACTTGTCTTTTATAAAACTTTTTAAATTATACCAAAAAGGTGAACCTCACACCCCCACATAAAAGAGCTGGAGAAAGAGGCTCAAGTGCAATTCCCCTTCCCTGTACAGGCAGCATGAGGGGTGGTGTGGCAGCTGTGAGAGGGGGGTGTCTCAATCAGATACTCATGGAGTGTAAGAATGTTGCATCATGTTGAGTAATCGGATATGTTGAAAATTATTAATTGGCAAAGATCTCTTGTGAAATGGAATTGGTAACATGTAGCTATTGAAACCATCTTTACTAAGAAGTGAAGTAAATCTTTAATTCAATCTCCTTGTACAACAAGACTCTGGGAATATTTCCTGAAGTTTTACCCTTCCCCACGTGCCAGGAGGCACCAGTAACAAATAGAGCATGGGTTCAGCAGTGGCTTTTGTGAAGTGCCTTTTTCAGGACTGACAGGAAACAATTGCAAGCATTTTAAGACAAGGAGGAGAAAGACACATAGTTTTTTAATAAATTAATGTACTAACTAAGCAGGTCTGGTTCCAGTGGCTCTGTAAGACCTGGTGGACAGTTGTCTCTGTGCTTGAGCAAGTCAGGGCTGTTTCAGGTGTTTTCACTCACTGTGGTCTGGTCACTAAGCCCACTAAAAGAAGGAGAGGAGCCTTCTTATAACAGAGAAGGAAACTGGAAGTGCATGAACTAAAGAGGAATAGAAACAAAAGCAATCTCTGACTATTGTTTTGTGTAAAACAGAAGTATCCTCTACTTGTAAGATTCTATTTCTCCTTATTTTTCTTCCAGTTTCTCTTGTGTAGCTAATGTTACTCAGTAGGAGACTGAAGGAACATCTGATTCCACCATTGACATGTTTATCTGTCATGTTTCAGAAGGACCATGGCAACAGTGCTGTGCCTTCTGAAAGACAGGTGCAAATCTTCACTTCTGGCCTCTGTTGGCTTCCAAGGAGAAGCCACTTTAATTTATGGACTTAGCTGTTGTCTGAAGTCATATGGAGAAAATACAAAGGGATGCTGCCACGTCAAACCTGTGTCATGTAGCCACATCAAGCTACATTTAAAACTAGTGAAGGATTCTGCTGCCTCCTGTCCCATTTCTTACTATCCCTATCACAGAGGTGTTCCAGAAGTTTGTTCTATATGGATTTTCTGAATGGATTCCTAGTTTTTTGTCATGCTTTTTGTTGTGATGCATGTCTGTCTGCTGGCTCCTTTCTCCTTCTGCTAGGACAGGAGCACTGGGGCTCTGAACTGAACTCCAAATAATGTTTAATCACATTATTAAGAAGACAACCTAAAACAGAGATAATAAGCACAAGCAGAGTCCTATTAATAGACTGGAACTGAGACTTTCCAAGGCTGTTCCCTGTGTGCCATGAGTCTGCCAGCCAGCAAACCACCTGCAAAAGTGAGGCAGGCTTTTGTGCAGCCATCACTTTGGAGCTGTGCAAATCAGGGGGTGATTAAAACATAAAGAGCCAAACAATATGCTGTGACTGTAAGAATGCCTAATACATAACACACGAGCAGTACAGGATGCCAGTGAGGAGGGTGAGGGCTCAGGAAGCTGAGGACAAATTCCTGTGTCAGCAGAACTCTAAATCAACCATTTCCTTCTCAGAGAAAACCCGCAGGGTCAAGAGCAAAAGACCACTGAGGAGCTCATTTTGCTCAGTGTCATTTGCAGTGCTATTGTATAGTTTGTGAATCTCAATTTCAGTTTTATCTCTGACTATCCTAGCTGCTGCAGGTTTGAAGTCTGATGAGAACCTCGCTATAGGAGCAGTGGGAGATGCAGTTTAGCAGCCCAGCAATTGGAATGCTGCAGAGGCGGTGGTTTTTCCTTTCTGATTTTTGAAGGTCCCATTCAAGGTTCACCTCTATGCTGTTGCCTGGCAATAAATACCATTTGCTCCCCATGAAAGGTACTGCACGTCAGGTTTAGGTAACAGGCTGCAGCAAAACTGCAAACTAAGCCTCTGGTGGAAAATGCCCAAGTCAACTCCTGGAATTATCACAAAAATGTCCCTACCTACATCCTGAGCAAACATTTGTTTCTGATACACAAAGAGCGAATTTACAAGAAGTGACAAAAATCTTACACAGCCAGCTACAACCCACCTACTCCTCCTTGCTTTTTCTGCTTATGTGGGGAAAAAAAAAATCAATACTTAAAAAAAAAGAAAAAAAAAGGGTTTTTTAAGCTTGTATAAATTCTGTAGTCAGTCTCAGAAAGCACAAGCAACCATCACATTCTGTTGTGATGTTTGGATCCACAAATCCATTCCAACTGATTTCAGCCAGTAGGAAAAAGGAGCTCTTACACAGTACAGCGTGAGCAAATGCTTTTAAACCCACTAAGCAGTTGATTGTGACATGAACATTTGTGGAGAAGGACTCATATCACACCCAGCACAGGTCAGGGGAGGATGTTTTTGGTCAGGGGTTTCTGATGTGACACCGCTCTGTTCTGGGCATGGTGATCTTCCCCCACGGATGTGCTCAGCTCAGAATGGGGTTGCTGAGCTGCATTTTCAGCTGCTGGCACAGTCCCAGGGCCAGGCAGCAGAGGCCCAGGCTGAAAAGCTGGGGTTGGTTTTGAAAAGGGCTCTTTCATGTGCCCCTGTGATGGAGCAGAGCTGGGATAGCAGTGGTGGAACAGGAAGCAGCAGCAAAGCAGCTCTTATCGCAGCAGGCACCCCTGAGCCCCAGAGCTGCACAGGGTGTTTCAGCACACACAAAGCAGTGGTGCTCACTGCTGTCCTGTTTGCTCCAGGACAGTGTGAAAAACAGCAGTGAACTCCCCAAAACACTTTGTGTCAGGAATATATTTCTAGAACCACTAGGAAATTTTAAAGTGTACCAGGGGAAAAACCACAAAACATAAAGCAAATGATTGAATTACAGTGAAAGGCCATGGCATGACAGGAAATATCCAGTCCAATGTACCTGGAGATTCTAAATCATGTTTGGCTATTAGGTCTGTTTGCTGCTCATCTACACATATGAAGCCTTTGGCAGGGCACTTGACAAGGAGACTGACAGATAAGGGAACAGGGTTGGAAACAGTCACAGCCAGAACCCAGTGGTATGATGCAAGAATACAATTAATTGATTTAAATCAGTCAGAACAACTTACTTTCAGTCCAGGACTGAGATATTATGTGTGATAGAAAGGATTTCTTTCTGACAGTTGAAAAAGATATTGTCAAAATGACCCTTGTTCAAAATTTCATTGTGCCCTGTTCTCTCTAAACTTCCTCCTCACACCAGTAGTTGTTTCCTTTTTGGCTCTGGGAAAGTAGATCTTAAGTTTTTATTTTACTAAAACTGTTATAAGCATACTTAAACTAAACAAGATATGAATGCAAAAAAAGCTTGATTTAGAGAAAAATTCCAAAGATACCCATAACAGATTCAGTTTCAATTATTTTTCTCCTTGAAAATCTGTATTAATAGTTGATTTGGATCAGGTAGCAACATTTAGCGTTTTCAGTCCAAAACCATGTGAGAACACTTCTGATACAAGCTCTGGAAAAATATCATTAGGAACCAAGATAAGGAATGAACTTTTCTAACTAAATACTTTAAACTTAAGAGAAAGTGTGGGGGTTTTAAAATATATATATATATATTTAGTATTGGCAGATAATACATTTCAAATGATTCCTAAATGAGGGCAGGTTAGGCTGAAAGACCCCCTGAGAGCTCTGCTGTGTCTGTCAGTGCTCGTGCCAGGCCCCCCTGAGAGGTGCAGAGCAGGTACCATGTGTGGATTTTGATGCTCTGTTTCTCACCAGAACAGTTCAGCTCTGTCCTGCTGGGTACTGAGCAACGCACCCAGTGTCTGCTGTGGAGTTTTCCCTTTTCCAGCCCTTTCTCCCCATCAGGGTGGTGCCACTGCCCTGCTGTACCCTGGGGTTATTGTCCCTGTTACCACCTGGAGCCGGTTCTGTACAGAAAGCAGGTGAGCAGGTGCTGCAGCAGGAGATGCTGGGATGAGTCCTTTCACACTGAGAAGCAGAGCTGCAGCTCCCAGAACACTGCAGCAAGCCCAGGAGGAGCCCTGACACTCCCCAGACAGGACACACGGCTTCAGCAGCAGCGGCTGCCCTGGGGGAGATGCTAAGGTGCTGCCAAGCCAGCTAATCCTGCAGGAGCAGGGAGAGGTCTGAGCTGTGGTATGTAAACTACCTCTAAACAAGGTCCTGGATGGGCAGCTCAGGTGCCAGCATAATTAGAAATGCCCCAAGGAAAGCAGCCACAGCAGAAAAGCCCAGAGTTGCTATGGCACAGCTACAATGACCTGATGAGGTCATGTCACTGTGACCATCACCAGCTGGATGTGCAGGGTGTACCATAAGTGTTTGTACATGAGTTTGGATGATTTTATTTCCAGTGCATTGGAAAAGCTATTGACTGAAAGCTGCTTCAGTGATGAGCACAGAATTTTAGTATTTTCTCCTTGATATTATTGCAATAGTAGCCTTGTCACTTCAAAATGTAAACTCTTGTACTTCAGAAAGCCTCACAGTTCCCTCTGGGCACCCAGCAGCACAAGGCTCAGAGGAATATGTTCTGGAATAAGGCTGATTCTCAGTCAGTTGCTAAAGACACAAGATTACCCAGCTTGGTGTCACCAGAAGGTAAGAGGAAATTGTGAGCCCCCAGCAATCCTGGTACTTTCTACCCTCTAGGCAGGGAACTGACACTCCCAATCTTCCCTTGCAGCCTTCATTACCAAATTCCAAATCCTTAGAGCCTCTCCTTGATGGCTGTGGGAACCAGCTCAGAGCCAGCCCTGATTAATCTCTCCCACAATTAACATTTGGGATGGGTATCCCAGCGTGCTCACTGTCTTCACCACTGCTTGCAGGCTTCCATGCCTCCTTCCAAGTATTCTGGGATAAGCTGTTCTGCTCAAACTAGAGCACAGAAGTTGTGGGTTTCAGTCATATACTCCCCTCCACATTTCTTTTGTCTCTGAAGGAACAGTGTTGCTCATTGCACTGGAGGGAAGCAACTTTTGTCACTGGGCAGAGGAGAAGAAATGCTGCCCCTCTTTTACCTGTGATTTTCAAGAAGAGAACAAGAAGAAAATCCCCAGGCACACATGCAGAGTTAGGGGAACACAGCTCTGCTCACAACACTGAAATCCCTGTCAAGCACTTTCTTGTTCATGATTATAGGCCTGTTGGACAACAAGGAATAACTAATCTTTTTTAGTAACAAGGATTAAATCCTCTTTCACAGCCACACACGCTTTGAGAATCCCTTTCTTGACAATGAGAGAAATTGCTGGTGGTGAGTTAAATCACCCTCTTCCAAGCAACTGGATTTCAGTACAAGCAAATGATATTTTACACATTTAATGACAATATTTATTATCTAATTAAAGCATTTTTCTGATTTCTAAAAAAAATTAAAATATAATAGTTCTTTGACTATTCATTAGTTCTTAGAATCATCACAAAATCCTTTCTGAGAAGTACCAAGCACTGTCTGAGTAGTGCAGCTTAACAGCTTTTGCAAAACCACTCAATGCGGGTGCTAATTATAACACAAAATGTTAAATGGAAAATAGAATAGAGGCGAGACAGCTTAGCAAGGCTAGACAGTTGTTTAATGAGATCCAGCCTTGCTGTCTGATTGTCTTGACAAAGAAAATGTGGGGTCACTTATGGTGTTACACAGGAAATCCTTAAGACACTAGATAAAAACCAAATGGGACTGAACAGACAAAGCAGGGGAAGAACTCTGAAGTGGGCAAACACACTGATCTGGTGAGGTGCTGGATCCTGCCATGAGACATGAAGAATGGGCTGCAAATAGCTGTGCTTGAAATAAACAGGTAGAATGAAATATTGTACAGGAGGTATCTGATAACCTTTGAGCCTGGAGTAACAGAGAACAGATAAAAATCAAAGTTTCAAAGTACAAAATAGGAGTAAGAGATCAGTAGTGAAAAAAATCCAATATACTCTGAGACCTTGTTGAATAAAACAGCAGAAGAGGAGAGAATTGCAGGTATATCTGTAGATCTTAGCTCATTTGAGTGCCACTGCTATGATTTGATAGTGGAAGAAGGCAAATGCAATCCTCTGATGAACCACAAGTGTTTCTTAGAGAGCTGACATTAATGCCATGGTACAAAGCACCACTTACTCTTTACTGGAGTGGTAAAGCATCATCCTTGTCCAACAGGGATTTATTCAACCTTGAACAGGTGCTATAACAACACATGGGAATCAATGGGATGAAAAAGCAGAATGTCAGGAAAGGGCAAAGGAGGTTTGTTTGGATGCAAGGAGATGTTGAGAGGGGATGCAGTTGTACAACACGTGAAAGAAGAAATAGAGCTGTTGAAATGAAAGGGAAACATTTGTGCAAGCTGAGGCCTGAGTGATTCATAGCTGCGTTGTGGTTGGAAATTAAGCAGTGCTGCAGGGTGAGTGACCAGAGCAGCTCACACTTGTCTCAGACTGGCTGTGGCATTTCCTCTCGCTCCCTCTGCAGCCTGGGTGGGTGGCATGAGCTGTTCAGAGCACAGCCAGAGCTGCTGCCTGCGAGCCCTGGTTTGGGTTTCTGACCCTGGCGTTTCTGAAACGGCCTCCACATTCTTCAGGAACACAGAGGAGGACAAGAAAGCAAATTGTGAGATGAATGCCCCTGAAAACATAATAGATTAAATGAGTGTCTGTGGTAGAAGTCCTTCTTAGGAGCCAGATCTCTCTACAAGGACCAGCCAGAGGAACAAAGCCCAGAGGAACCTGGCAGGCAGTGAGGCACTGATGCTTCCAGGGGCCTGAGGAAAGTGCCTGATGGACTCAGCCCATCAGCCTGCCCCCCAGCACACTGCTGTGTTTGTGTGTGTGGTTTTGTGTTGATAACAAGTTGGGGTTGCATTCTCAGTTTAGGGAATTTAATAAGCCTTCTCTCAGACATAAAGAATTTGTCATCCTTTCAGTGTAACATGATTTTACAGTTGTTACAGTGCCATTTTAAAAGAGGTGGGGAAAGACACCAAGTGAGTTTTAGGATTTACTGAGCAAAGAGAGATATTGAACAGAAAGGCAGACTAGCTTCACAGTGAGCCTATCACTGCCTTTGCTGCCTGTGGCAGTGGCTGATGGCTGGGGTGATACCAACCCACGGGGTATTTTCACTTACCTCATGGGCAGCATTTCTGGGACAAGAAAGCTGTGTGCACAGCTGTGGGACATAGCTGATTGCATCTGAAAATACACAATTAAAATGCTGGGGGTGTGAGTTGGTTGTGGAACATCTGACCAGAGTTTCTGCCAGGCAGAGAGAGCCATTTATAGTAATTTTTCTACAGCAGTGATGCCTTCTGCCATTGGAATGTCCTCAAAAACAAGAGAGAGGGGGGAAGTGCTAAGTTCATTGCCAGAGTATTATCAAGAACCTTTCCTACTTTTCTCTCTGAATGGCAAAACTTGCTGCTTCTCATTTATTTCACAGCAGGATCCCTCCCTGTGATGTGTGTGTAAATTACCCTTGGAAACATTAGGAAAACAAATGTTTTGGGCTTGAGATCCTGTTTCTTCAGGGGTGATGGCTTTTACAATGAACTGTAGCACTGGAAATGTTACTACAATCTGTAGGTTAACAGGGATTGTCTGCAGAAATTTATCCTAGCTCTTGAAGAACCAAAAACCCCTGTTCCAAGATCTGCAAATCTCCAGAAGTCCCAAGGCCTGTGAGGCTTCCAACAACCACCAGCATCCACCCCCAGAGCTCCCCTGCTCCTCTCCAGTCCCAGCAACAAGGAAGCAAAAGCACAAGCTCAAGTGCCCAAGCAGTTGCTTGCCAGAGGATCTTTTCCAAGTACCAAAACTTAAACAGCTGTCTTCTTCACAAGTGGTGGTGGAAAGCAATAAAGCAACCCATTTATTAAATGGTAACTGCTTGGAGGACAGTGGATGCATGTATAAACTGCATTCAGTTCATATATAAGGGCTTGTATTGTAGATAAACTGCTTGAGGGAAGGAACACACTCGTTCTCTTTATGGTTTCACAGCCCGTGATTTTACCATAATGCTGAAACATAAAGCTCAGAAAACATTCACCACTACATTTTCAATAATGCTATTTCTATGTACTGGTTAACTCAGACTCCCTGTGGAAAAATGGCTTGTCCTGATCCTGTTGTGAGGCAGTGAGAGGACCAGGGGTAGAACATAGAAATCCTGTCTCCCCGTGCTACAAATCCATTAAAACAACACTGCTGACCAGGTGGCACAGTCACTGCCCTCAGGCTGATATTTGTACTGAGCTGACTCTTTTTTTCTGAAAATATGGTAAGAGGAATTAAGAAAAAAGAATTAGAATTAAGGTAAGAGGAACTGATGTGTTTAACAGCTATTACCTATTTTCTGTTTTCAGTGCAAGGAGTTCACCTTCCACACTGGCTACGAGGTGCTCGTACAGCGGCTACTGGAGGGGAAGAAGATGTGCAAAGATGTGGAGGATTTGCTCAAGCAGAGGTATGAAAATCAGTGTGAAAAAAGTGTGAGCAGCCTCCTTTTTTGTCTCATTTGGCATCTGGAAGGGAATAGCAGGCTGTTTCTCAGTTTGGTAGTTATGAACTTACATAGAAAAGACTGAGTAATATGAATCCTAGCCTTGTGATGTGAAGGTGGATAAATAGAAATCTCAAGGACTTGAGAAGGGAAGAGAAGGTTGAAAGAGTCAGAAACCCAGAGCTCCACTAAAACCCCTCATTATGGGTCTAGAAATACACAGTAGCACCTCCATCCACAAGTAACATTTCTAAATTTTCCCTTTTGCAGGGCAAAAATGACTTGCACATTTTTGTTTCTCTTTGAACATGCTGTTGCCAGAGGCACTGTTTCAGTTTCCTGCCAGTACCAAAAATGAGACATTTTTCAAACACAAAGCTACATAAAATGCTACCTAAAGCCTTACCCAGACACCCAAACCAGCCCCTGATGTTCACCAGCCTTAGCAGGCTTTGAGTAAGGATGTTGTAGTTTATGTTCCTGATTATGTGCTTCTTGGTGCTTTCTCAACAGCAGCTATGGAGAGTTGACAATTTTGTGGGTGAGAAAATAACACTGCTGCTCTGGATCCTTTGGCATTCATTTTTGTAGGTGTGACTTTGAAAAACAGCTCTGAAATTTGGTGCTGTTTTTAAGTGGCTTCAGCAGTTTCAGCATGTAGCATGAAGCACACACTTCCTCAGGCCTGACATGTAGGAAAGACGACATAAATATGGATTATATATCCAGCAGGCAATCCCAGAACAGTTTATTTCAGCACTGTCACCTTATGAATATTGGTCTGCTTTCCTGCTTTTTCTTCCCATACTATCCCCATCTAGTTTTCTTAGGTTTAGGGTGGTTTCTGATGGCTGATTTTAAAGCCCTGGGACTTTCAAGGGAGTGTGAGCTGTCAGACTCAAAAGTGGCTGTTTCACAGCATGTGAAGTGTCCCATCAAAACCTGAAGCTATTTAAATTGCTTTTCTCGACCACCAGTGGGAGCCTGTTATATTGGCACACATCACACAGTCCTGAAGTCACATCTGCCTGATGGCAGCTTAGATGAAACTGTTTAAAACAGCATCTTTACAGAGATCAGAACTGCACTGCAGGCCTTGGGCAGTGCAATTCTGCATTGGATGCTGCACACGGCTGTGTTCCTTCCAAAACATTGCAGAGCCTTCTGAAAGTTGCAGGATGAGTTTTTTCCTGGTTTATGGTGGAGGCATGAAGTTCTTTCCGTAAAGAAGAAAAAATACATGTACAGTCATCTTGGAAAAGTTTCTGAGACATTTTTTACACCCCCAAGACATTGCAGAGAGTGTGTGCATGTGTGTGCCTGTGTGTGTACGTGCCTGTTGGGGGAGGAGGAAAAGGAGACCAGAAGTGGGCACTGAGTCAAAGATGTGATTTCCAGTTTATTGCTGGCAGGTGTTTGTTTCAGCTCATCTTCACGTCATTCACAGGAATGACCCAGCAGAAGATCAAAGGATGGGATGAATCTCGTTCTAGAGGCTGCCCATGGCTCCTGCAGTCCTGAAACCAGCTGCCCTGGCCCTGGCCACATTAACACTCAGTTTTCCAACCATAAATCCCCCTAACCGGCCCAGAGAAGGGCCTAAGAGGTTTGGGAGTGAGAAAGCAATTGTATTCCAGAACAAAGCCCAGGGTTAAAACACAATGTTCCATCTCTGGATGGCTGCAGGGAAACCTAAGAAGCTGTGTGCAGGAGTACTGGAAAGTGGGAAAAGCAGCATGAAGATGTGAATAGATGGTATCAGCCTCCTGTCAAATTCCTCTGACCCTGGGTTAGTCCAGTCCAGTACATGCTGAGGTTTCAGGAGCTGGCACTGGTGTAAAAGCTGGCCAGGCTTTTTCCCCATGATATACTTGTATACTGAGCAAGAAAAGTGGGGCTGCAGCACGAGTAACTCTTATTGCTGCACTGGCACTAAGCAAAGCCTCTGACACAGAAGTGTTTCCTGATACTGAAATCAGAGGAAAATTAATGTATTATTCTTCTGCAGCACTGTGTGTCTGGAGTGTATTTCCATTTTGATGAAATGTCATTCATCTGACATGAAAAGGAAGTGGTGTCTCTGTGTGGCCTGTCACCACGTTGTGCACCCTGTTCCTCTATCAGGAATGCCAAGCACTGCTGTAGGAACACCCCACTAAAACACAGCAGTTCTGAGGGCAGCACATGCAGCATTCCACACATGGGAGCCATGGACAGAGGCCAGGAACACTCTGCTCCTGCTGCAGGGCCAGCACTCCTGCTCCAGCAGCCTGACTGATCTCCTTGGGCTGGGGAGAGTCCTGCCTGGGGTGCCAGGAGATGGTGGATTTGCACCTGAGCACCTTGGCTACGAGGCAAGGTGCTCCCAAAGCCCAGGGGCATCAGGAAGGGTGGAGGGACCATCTCAGGGACCCACCCCAACAGCTGCCGTGGGGTAGAACTTCAAGAGCAGCCCTCAAACTGCTATAACTCAGCAAGAACACACAAAGCACCTCCTGGCCAAGCAGGAAGACTGATAGGACTAAATCCCAGCAGGGTTGTAGGGCCTTGCACCCACATCAAATTCATTTCTTGAACAAAGGGTACATTTCTCTAAGGTGCCAACTGTCAGGCCAAAACAGTTTGAAATGCTTTGAAACTGCTTTTGAGAACTGGACCTACCCTAAACAAAAACATCCCTCCCCCAGGTGCTAGGACCAGGCTATCTGTTCATTATTAATTATTGACCATCAATAGTTTATAGCAGCTACTCAAAGACTGACAACTTGGTTCTACCCTGGGCTTGCACCCAGGAGAAAGGAACTAAGCTGTTTAGTACAAATACTTTTTTTTAAAGAGAACAGAACTTTCCTCCAATGCTGGGGGAAGGGAAAACAGCAAAGGAATATTTGTATTTATTAACCATAGAAACAGAACCACTTTCCTGAGTCACCAGTTACAGTTCCCCATTAGGTGAGATACCACAAATTGTCCCTTCCACAAAGCTGCCCCAGCTTCACCAACCACACAGCCACCAGGGCTCCTTCCCCTCGGCTTCCATGGCAGCTCTTCCAGCAGTGCCTCATCTTTTCAAGGGACAGAAATGTTCCTGCTATCCCTGGCTCCCATTTATTCTCAACATCTCTTGAATGGATCCTTTGGAAACTTCTCTTCAGTCCCCTCACAGCCAGTGTTTTCATGGATTGAGTCAGCCGTCATTTTTAGGTTCCTTTTGCTCTGTCCTGAACAACTTCATCTCATCGCTGTTCACTTCCTTCTTCCCATGAATCCACGTTTTGGGGGCAGAGCTGTACATAGCATTCCACAGTAATCAAAGCCATGCAGATGGGCTTCATTTTTATCTCATTTCTTCCAGAAATAACTTAAATAACTAAAATATTTCAGAGGTTAACTAACAGCACTAGGATTGAGGAGATAGAGAAATCAAATAAGTTGCATTTCTGATGTTTTGCACCTCAGATACAATTACAAGATTTGTGTAAATGTGATCCTGGTACCACTAAGAGAAACTGAGTTTTTCTTTTAACAGAGCACAAGCAGAAGAGAGATACGGGAAAGAGCTGGTTCAAATTGCCCGAAAAGCAGGAGGCCAAACAGAAATCAAGTAAGGAATTCTTTTATTGTTACTGCAAACAAAATGATTTTGGAAGAAATATCAGACTCTTGTGTTTTGCCTATGGATGGGGTCACAACTACTCACTTCAGTGCATTACACAGCTCTTCACAATGTCCAGGGAAAGTGGGGAAACAACACAGTCCTTCACTGTGGGATTCACAAAGTCTTTATTTGGAAACTGCCAGCAGGTCCTTTCCTGAGAATTTTTTTTATTTCAAGATTCTTAATGCTTAATATTTGCTTCCAAAAGCAGACTAAAAGATGATGAAAAAAGAGAAAGGAAAAGGTTGTGAAATTTTTAGGATGGTGGCTTGACAATTCTGGAAAGCTGGTGAACACTGAGAGACTGTGACAGCACAAAGACCCCAGAAATCAGCTTCTGCAGCAGGAAAAAAGGCTTAGCCTAAGAAAACAAAATATAAATCTCTTTGAAGGTACCTAATTTGAAATAATTCAATGGAACTACTGAAATACACTAAGATGACATCTATTTTTCTCTGTCTCCTCCATTACTATCTTAAATTATGTATAAATTCTGTTGGGAGGAGAAGATAGATGCTGGTATGGAATTTAACTTAATAAACACTGCTGATAAACTGCTGCTATTATTGATGGCAGTAGCAATAATGAGACATTTTGTCATTATTGTAACAAGTAATAATACAGTAATAAGGTGGAGGATGAAGATGTGGGGTCACAGAAGAGAATCCTGAAAGAGAAGACCTCAATCTAAACACAAAACAGCTCTATTGATCCCTGGGGCCTGCTCCCCTCCTCCATCCCATATCTCATTTCTTAGTTGATTTCACGTTGATTTATCACTCCCAGTGCAAGTGGTGTCCTGTCCATATTTGATGGGAAAGCTTGACCCCAAAGCCTTGCCCTGCCATGGTAGGCAGGTGCCAGCGATCCCAGAGCAGCGCTGTGACTCTGCCAGGCTGGCACAGACACTGCTGTGCCAACCCCAGTGCTGGGCAATGCCAGGAGGATGAGCAAGGCTTTCCCTGCCAGTGCTCCAGCTCTGCCTGGCCCCTGAGCCGGGGATCCCACAGTCCTAGGAGATGGCTTCTGCCTTCCTGCTGGCTAACTGGTGAGAAGGAAGGAGAAGAAGAAATATTCTGAAATTAAAACATCAGATTAAGGTTGGATGGGTTTTTCTCAACCCAAAGGCTAAGATCAGCATTTCAGGATTAAGGAAAGGCTTCACCTAAACTCCTTTACTGGCAATACAGGGCAGGCAGAGCAAATGTGTTCAGCAACAAGAAGCTTTGGCTGCCCTTCAGTAACTTAGTGGGCAATTCATGGGTCTGCCTTTTCCCAAGAGATTATGGGAGCTTGATTTAGAAGCAGAGCCAAGTCCCAGTGTTGGGATATGGATCCAAATTCCCCTCAAGTTGGGGGAAGTTTGGACTTGGGCCCAGCTCCACTTTGATCCAGCAATTTTAAAGCTTGGCATGGAGGGAAGGTTGAGTACATGAACAAAGCTGTGCTGCAGAGCTGATTTACTGTGTTTCCATAGCCCACACCTGGTCAGAGAGACACCAGCTCTGCACTGATGTTTTTATCAGAGCTAGTGTCTCACTGCTCCTGTTCTGGAGCAGAGAGGACACTCAGCTCTCTCTCATCCAGCATCCTCTGATCGTTTAAGGAATTGCACAGACAGTGAAGGGCATTGTCCAGGGCAAACAAAAAATCAGGGAAAACTAAAGTCTGTCCAGGGCTGGAACAACACAAGAAAATGCAATGTTTGGTTTTGATGCCTTAAAAATGTTGAATTTTCTGTGTCTGTGTGTTCTCAGTGTGAAGTTTCTGCTTGTTTATATGACATTGATTGCAGTTCTGCCCCCAAGGCCAGTCCTTCAGAGAGACTTGAGGGAGGGAATCTACGTACTCCCTGTAATAAGAAAAGCTTGAAAGGACAACTGTCCCAGTCCATTTTTCCAAGAATTTCCTCTTTATAGGACTCCCTATTATCATCTAGCATACTAGGTCCTAATAGAATTTACAAGTACTTGACAGGCTGAACAGGCTGTTCACATCTTCAAATGCAGCTTTGGTAGCAGTACTTCTTAAAATCAAACGTATTTGTACCTAAAACTTCCATCTGACAATCACCAGGAAAAAAAAGTAACTTCCAGGTTTTTCTTTGCAGAACATTTTGCAGACCTTCCTGTGCCATGCTATGTATGGGAGAGGAGCAGGAATTACTAATTTTAAATCATTCAGTCATTTTCTTGCTAATGCAAAATTATTATCCTCTAGTCTTAAATTTAGCCACCTTTTAATATCTCAGATACTAAGGCTTTCTGCCACTTCTCCTGGGAAATTATTTCACACCCCAGTAGTTCCCAATATCAGGAGGATACCTGATACCCTTTCAAAAAAATCAATAAAAGGAACATAAAAAATGCATGCACAACAAACACCCAAAACCTTCCAGTATGAGAAAATTCCCAGAAGACCTTAAGAGAAACAACTGCAAGGCTGAGGTTGATATTTCAGCACAGTCAGGATAGGCACAAAACAAGGTGCAGGGAATAAGCACAATGAGTAAATGCCAGCACCAGAGCAGCCTGGAGAAGGTGACAGCACACTGCACCAGGTAGTGGCCATTGCTGCAGAAAACAGTTCCCTCCCAAGCCTCCCCTATATTTTAAAGGCTTTTATTTTTGAATTCAAGAAAAGAGCAATTTCATCATTTTTCCAGGTTTGCTCCTTCTCCCCCCAAATTCTACTTCAGCCAGAGCAACTTGCTGAACTCAGCTAAGTGTATAAATAGATTCTACTGCCCATTTTTGCTCACTGAAGACACAGATGAAGGAATATGCTGCTGACTCGAAAGATTGTAGGGAAGGTTTACTGGAATGTAACAGCAACCCTGGGACCACTCTCTCTTGGTTTGAGGAAACTCTAGGTGACAGCAGCCATCAGGATGCCATCCTGTATCCCTGGGCTGTTCCCCAAGCATGGCTCCAGCTGCTCTGATGGAGAGCTTTGTCCCAAGCCTGGCAGGGACAGCTGCAGGCTGGGCACACAGGGCACTTCAGTGTGAGCAGCAGCAGTGACAGCAGTGACCTGCTGAAAGAGACACCTGGGGTGTCCAGTGCAGACTCCCCAGCCCAGAAATGTGAGAGCCACTCTGACCTCAGGACTAGCAGGGGACAAGGTGGGAGTGCTGCTGCTGGAGGTGTGGCTGACAGCCGGGTCCTCACTGCTCCTGTCTGTCCTGCACAGGTCAGAGTGTGTCTGACAGCACCAAAACCAGCAAGGCAGACACACTGCACCTCTTCTGATTTTTAAAAAAAGCCAAGATGGGGTTTCTGAAAGAAGCTGGTGCTGGATGCCACTGGCAGAGTAAACACACTAGCTTCCAGCTCAGGAAATAAAAGTTCCCTCTAAGTGCTAACAGGCAAAGGACACTGTCACTCAGTAGCCTGGCTGCTTGTCCTTGCCAAAAGCACTGCAGCTGGTACAAACTCCTTCCCACAGGGAGGGGGAGGCTCCTCTTCCCAGCCCATGGCACAGCTCTCACTCAGCAGTTGCTACATGCCTTGGCAAGCTCATTCCAAGGCACAGAAGGATGCACACACTTCAATCTAAGACTGCAAGAGGGATCACACAGGCTCAGATTAATATTCTGTCCACAACACTAGATCCTAAGGGAAGGATCTAGAACAACAGGGCAAACATATGAAGATGTTTATTCTAAATAATCTTCTAGCCATAGCAATCACAGGATGCTACACCAGCAGCAGCTTTCTATGGAATAGCCTCCAGTGTTTTCTTCTTTTTCTTTGTTAAAACCCTGAAACATTTTAGGATCCACTGAGTCAATAGGTAAAACAATGTATGCCTCTTATTCCACTTTTTTAACTAAAAAAATTAAAGCTGCATCACCATTTCCTAGTTTCTGCTCATAAAAGAAATGATAAAAAGGTGATGACAAACCTACAGCCATGTTTTCTTGGCAAATAACAGCTTATACCCATATCCAGCAGAGGAGAAAGAACTACAGGTTTTGAAGTCTAAACTGCAGTATTTGTACTCTCTGTGGTGCACACATGGGAGAGGGTGTAGAGAAATTGGGATTTTCAGCCAAGTTACAGACTGAGATCACAGTTGCAACTGTTTGCTGGGAGAGTACCCAGCAATGATGCCTCTCACACTAGAGATGATTCTCAGCAGAGCTTGTGCCTTTAAGAGGAAACACCTTTCTGGCTGCAATGTGCCTGGGGATTTCCATGCAGCAGCTTTGGGCAACTCTTCTGCACAGCAACATGAAAGCAGAATATGCCACAAAATTCAGCTTCAGCCAAACCAGGGCCTCTGGGAACTCTGTTCTTCTGTAAAATAACTCATGTAAACAAACACTAGCTGGTTAAATTCTGCCTAGGCTGACAACAGCTATTTTTGTCATTTGTTCTGCTTGTCACTTATAATGTATATGATTTCCTACATTTTTAATCCCCTTTCCCCACTACCATCTCCTTAGGACCTTGGGAAAGGATAGTTCCTTCAAGTCCATGTGTGCTCTGCTGTTCTCTGTGATGCCTGAAATAGAACATTTCAGTGAGTGTGAGGTGAGAGCATCTGTAATGAAATGCCAATTGCTGTTTCCTGTGGATAAAAATAGTGCATCTGTCACTTAATATACAGAATCCTCTGTATTATTCCACACAAAGCAGGCATTTTTGAACTGAAGCTAAAAATCAGTTGGGAAGGTCACAGCCTTCCATGGTTGCTTATTCTCCACCCAAATGTTCAAAACACAGAATTTATACATTAGTGTTTGAATTTTCAGGACTCTGAAAATGGACCCAAGCCTCTGCTCAGTCCCTGTTAAATTTGATTTAGATAAGCTCTCTGGTGATGAGGACAGGCAGCAGTGCTGCTCTCTTTCTGAGAGATGTGAGGAAATTTAGCTTTCTGTTAAAGGTACGAAATTTGTTTTGGCTGTTATAACCTCTGATTCGGACAGCAGAGCTCATTCTAGAGCCACAAGGGATCTAATTTGTTGTCAGGTTTATGGGGAAGAGAAGGAACATGGAGATGTCTTCCTATATGCTCCCCTGCCCCAATAAAGTCTGGGGTGATGTGTCTGTGCTCCCAGTGCCCAGCCCTGGAGTGATGACACAGCCCCTTCCCCTCAGTTCAGGTGTATTTCCACATACCTGGAAATACACAAGCAGCAGAACAGGGATGTGAACACCCCACAGCATGAGAGGAACTGGTTGCTGCTTCCATGAAAGCCACAAAATCCCCAAACTGTCCCTGAGCCCAGGCTGGTGCACAGTGCAGCCTCTGATATGACAACTCATGTGTCTCCACATCACAGCCCAGCTGGGACCTGGACACAAATCCTTCCAGCTGCACTGAGGGCTATTGCCTTTCTGTTTATAGCTCCTCTGAGAACAAGAAAACATCCTGGCAAAATTCATTCTTCAATGTTTTTACCACATGCCCACTAAAGAAGGTCAGACAGTGCTGTGTGCCTGGCCTAAGGCTGGGTCGTGACTCAGTTACCTCCCTGTTAGAAGAACACAATTCCTCCTCCTTCATTTCCCTCTTGCAATGCAGACACAGTCCCAGGTGTGAATTATTTAAAACCAGATGATTTCAGATGCATCTCCTCACACTTTGCTACCACCACTGGGCTTCACAGAAGGAACTGTTGGTAAAACCACACTGGGTGTTCCCTGTGTGCCAGGAGGAAAGGCAGATGTTAAGGGTGGCCTCAGAGGGGCTGGCACTGCGGTGCTTTCACAACTCTGCTATCGGGATCCACGTTACCAGAGGCTGAGGGACTGCTGGGAACTGTCTGTAGGGCTCATCTGGCACAGGCTTCTCTCAGTTTCAGAAAAGGTATTTTTAACAATTGTAAGACAATTTAACTTTGTAGATTATACCAATGTCAAAATAGAAACCTACCAGAAAGGAAGGTGGGGTTATTTCACACTTCTACTCACCAAGCAAAGGTAGAAAAGAAAGAAAATTAAAAACGATCTGTGGTTTTCCGGTTATAGAAGAGCCTGTTTTACCTTCCTGTGTGCAAGATATAAAGGGACTCTCTAAATTACTCACTTAACCCAGCATCTAAAGGCAAAGTACTGGGAAAAAATGCCCTAACTATCAAGTTTAAAGTTGAAAATATTTAAAAAGACAAAATAGTGTGGTGTAACAGTGCACGTGGTGAGAACAGCTGTCACCAAAGCACTGCCACTGACAGGGCTCTGCTAATTACATCTCTGGTGCCACGAAATTCAGCTTTTGATGGCTGTGAAGCAGGCCAACAGAGCAATTCCTGATGGTCCCTGTGGCACAGAGGACTGCCCAGCACAGCTCAGTGCTTCAGCAAAAAACAAAGTCCAAAAACAAAGAGAGAGAAAGCAGAAAAAAGCATAAAAAGCCAAACAAAAGTGCTAAAGATATTGTAGCCACTAGATGGCAAACCCCCCTCGAAGTTGCTGCAGTGGCTGTTGCACAGCCTCTGTCTGGCCCCTCTTGTTCCAGAGTCAGGCATTCCTGTTTCCACCCAGAATTAATTCTGACAAGTCGAATCTTTAAATGTACAACAGGGAATCGCTTAACAAACACACAGAGTAAATTTGTGGGCACCCTTATTTTCAAGGAGACACCTGTGGGATTCTCCATGTGGGGGTACCCACAGGGAAGGCAGAGTGTCTTTAGCTTTTGTCTCTGTCTTTAGCTAGTGGTTTAACAGTATTTCAGAATGTATGTCAAAATCTCAGAAGTTAACCATTTAAAAAAATTAAAAGAATAAATAAGCAAACTGTCAAATTTCAGTGTTGCTTAAATTGTTTTCAACTCTAGGTTTTCTAATTTAGCCATAGGACAAACACAAAAGGTGAATTACCACCAGAATGCTCCTGAAGGTAAAACATTCTTTCAGAGTGTCCAGGGGAGTGAAACATCCTCACTTTGGATGCCTCAGAGTGAAGCCCATATCAATCCCAGTAGAAAGCCAAAGCCACCCAGAAGCAATAGGTAATAGGTGTTGTACATCCACACCAGCACAGACAGAATTAAAACTCATTCGTTTATCAGCTACAGGAGTCACTTCCATTAAACCCTGTGAAGCACTGAAATATTTCACTGATACAATCAGAACATCCAGAAGCAAATCTATAGCACTGCTGTGCAGCCCAGAAGTCATAAAGGGAGTCCTGAAGAATGCACAGGTCAAAATTTGATTGATTTATTCACTCCAACATGTGTAATTTGGCATGATGACATGTTTGCTGCCCCCTTAAGCCCTGTAAGGATGTAAGGATCCAATTCATTGATTTTAGAAAATTACTATAAAAATAAGGAAGGAAATGACTTACATCTACTTCAATCTGCTTGTGCCAGTCAGCAGTGATGGAATTGGCTGGACAAATCCTTCATACAAGAAGGAAAAGGCCAGAGATTTCTGAAAAGGCCATTAGAGACCCTGCAGGGAACAAATTGATCCCTCTTTGGGTCACAGCCAGATGCATTATTACACCAGAGACCCCCTTGGCCTTACACAGAGCCAGCAAAAGGAGAACAGTTCCATGGGTGGCTTGTGGCCATGAACTGCTCTGGGAGCTCAGGCACCTGGAATCCAAAAAAGCAGCAAATTGCTTTTGTCCTTGATATGTACTGAGAAAGTGCTAGTTTTCATTATCCACTATAGCAAATCTGCCAGTTTTTGCATAGCTTGACTCACCAACAACAAAGGGAAAAAAATCTCTGAGAAAGATAAATCACCATAGAATGCAAACACTATGCCCAGTTTGCAAGTGCCCTCTATTTTTCTTAATTCCAGTATTTACCTGTTTCAGGAATGAAGTTGTTAGCACATTCCCCACATCCCATTGGAAATTACCAACTGGAAAAGAAAATTTTATTCCTTTTATACTTTTATTTCTTCAAAATAATCATCTTTTAGGTGAGAAAAAGCTATCTCTGCTGCTGATATTCAACTTGTCTTTTAATGTCAACCTTTTCATTAGCTGAAAATAATACTGCTTGTTTCCTTTGCGGTGTGAGAATTTAGCTTCCATCAGAATTTCACACTAGGCTAACTTTTTACAAAATAAACTTCAAATGTATAAGTACTGTTAGGAAAACACTTAAAAATACTCAATCTAGGATGTTCTCCCAGGCTTATCTCAGGAGATTCACCACAATCTAATTGAAACATGAAAAAAAAATCAAAAATTTTCTTTTCTGTCTGAAAGTCTTTTCCTTCTCTTTCTACATACCTAGATCTGGAATGGTTTTCCAGGCAGTTTTTGCTAAGCACAGACCCAACCTTTCCCTTTTTCCCCTTATTTGTGTGTTTTCCTTATGCCTGGCATGGCAGCCTCACTGCTGGGAAAGCAAGCTTTGATCAGCAAGCAGATGTCCAGCCTAAGGTAACACAGGGCAATTAGGATCCTTCCTGTGCCCCATAAGGCTCCCAAAAAGGCCCAAGAGATGCAGATTTCCTTGCCCATCTGTGGGTGCACATGGCTGGGAAGTGACAGCAGCCTCTTCTGGGCTGTCCAAGTAACCAGGGAGACTTGAGGCTCTTCATTCACCAGCTCTTCCCTGGGCTCTGCCTGGGGCAGACCAGAGCTCCACAGAGAGCCTAGAACTGATTTCTTCCAGGAACAACACACTCTGGGGCTTGAAAAGACCATTTCTAGATCTGAAAAGCTTCCAAGTCACACCCCAGCCTTGGCTTCTGTCTATGCACATGCCCTGCCATCCTGCACATTCAGAGCTAGAGGAATTTATTAACTTCAAAATGCCTTTTACACACCTTTTGCTCTCTCATCACACCTATGCTATATATTTGGTGCCTTCTAGAACTGGACTCTGCCCTAGCCAAAGACAGGACATCAATCTGTGGTTGCCTCTTCTGTCCCTGTTGTCAGGAAAATTAATCCACAAACACCAGAGGTTCATGTCCAAAAAGGAGACAGAGGAGTCCTTTTACTTTATTTGAATAAAGGGAGAGGCCATGGGGCATTCCCCTGGGGTGTCTCAAATTTTTGGAGGGTGCAGCCTCCCTTTTATCCTAATTGCTGGCTGCATGTCCCTCTCTCTTTCCCCATAGGCTGAGGTACTTGACAGGTACAGACTTCCTGGAGTGCCTGATACCTGAGATACCCCCTCCCAATGCATAATTCCTTCTTAATTCTTAACTCTTGTGGAATTCGTGGTTCTTCCTCAGTGCCTCTTTCATCCTTCAGTGGAATCCATCCCATTGTTTCTGTTATTTCTCAGTGATAGTTTCATTCACTCAGCAGCCCCACAGCTTGTAAAGGTTTGTAAAGACAAACCTGTCATTCCTCTCATCATTGCGGAGCAAAGTGGCTGCACCCAGCAGCTCCGTGCTGAGCAGCGTGGCTGGGTTTCCCAGCACGGTTTGCTCCTCTGCTGTGCTGAGGTGATGTGACAGGGCCAGGATTGTGTGTGGGGGACAGGAATGGAGCTGCACAGGGATGGATGGATGGATGATGGATGGATGATGGATG
>NC_031779.1:2513055-2650402 GCF_001522545.3 Parus major | reverse complement strand
TGCTTGGCAGGCGTGGTGCGGGCGCTGCTGCGGCGCAGGACGGGGCACCAAGGGAGGACAGGAATGGGGCCGCACACAGCTCTTAACCCTTCAGGTCACTTGACCCTTCAGTTTTTGCTCCACCCTTCAGGCTACTGCTCCAAAAACCCCAGTTCCCCCCAGGTGCCCGTGTTTCATTCGTATCTACCTGCAAGGTGCAAGATGAGAGGAAAGGCTGTAAACATTCACAAATACAGTGCGACTGAGAAAGAGAGTGCACAGAAGGAGTGGTGCAATTCCCTGCTTCATGGAGCATTTTATTGCATTTCCTGATGGGAACAGATTGATGCTATTGTGCTTGTTAGCATGGTCAGCTTTTATTACAAGGCCATTAAGGGTTTTATCTCTATGTGGATCTTTGAGATTCTGAGGAAAAGTTTTTTCCCTAGATTCACATCCCACCCTTAGAAGCCAATGCCTAATAAAGTGTCTTGTTTCTGCCCCACAGCACACTGAAGGCTGCATTTGAGATGCTCAAGCAACGTAAGTATTTCCCTGTTCTCTTCTGACCTGGGAAACTCAGGCACCCAATGTGTTCATCCAGTTCCCCTCCGCACTCCCAGCTTTTCTTTCACAGCCTGTAGTGTAAAGAGGGGAGAAAAAGGATGCCTGCTCAATCTGGTGGCAAAGAAAATGGTTTGTTCTTCAAGTAAATTTTATCTGGGTCAAGTCACAAGATAAGAACTCTGTTCTCTCTTCTGCAAACCACTGACACCAAACCAGCTTCCTAAATGTGCCCAAGGCTCAGTTACACCCTTTCACACACACAAAATGCAGCATCATGAGAGCCAGTAGGACACTGTACCTGGCCACTGGCACCTGCTGCTTATACCAAAACTCTCTCTTGGAAAGCAGCTGCTGTGCTGAGGTATTTTTAGGGCCTGGGTAGGGGACCTCAGCATTTCTGGAAAATGCAGGGTTCCATTTCAGAGGCACTGAAGCTGACAAATGCAAAGCAGTTCCCAGCCATTTCAAACAGCACCAGCCAGGTGCTCTGAAATTCAATCCATCTTGGCTGATCCTTAGAAATTCTCAGCATGCAACCTCATTTAATGGCTGGCCACTGCTGGCAGCAGCTCCCAAGAGCAGCAGCACAGGCAGGGCAAAGCACACACAGGGATGATGGAGGCCAGAGCCCCTTCCCTCCCTCTGCACCTCAAACCAAAGCAAAGGGGGCAGCTGGAGCAAATGGGGCCATGAAGAAACACAGTCACTCTGTTCTTGAATCCTTAGCAATGTCAGTGCATGCAGAAACACAAGGCTGCCCTGCTTGTGACAACTCACAGGGCAGCTGTATCACAGAAACATCTAAAAAATGTGACTTTAACTTTCAAGATCTTCCCACTGACTGAATATGAATTCTGATTTGCTTTAGAAATTGAAAGTGTTGGAAACTCTCATATCCAGCTGGCAGTAATGCTGAAGGAAGAACTGAAAGGAATAGAGGAGTTCCGAGAAAGGCAGAAGGAGCAGAGAAAAAAGGTGAGAAACCAGAGAAATGTTGAAACAGATTGGGTCAATGGTCCAAGGCTGGGAATTCTGCAAAAGATGATAAAGCACTACCAGCATGCCCTGTTCCCTCTATAGACGAGACTGTGGAACAAAAATCTCTTTCTGATCCCAGCTGGAAATAAAGTAGTGCTCTGAACTCGGAAGACAGAGGCTTTAGTCCCTTTTACTCTTTCTGGTGTAACTCCAGATGCTCTTATTATTATTTCTGTAAGAACTTAATCCTTTCCTTTCTCTTTTTTATACCCTTGATAATGGGTTTCTTTGATATGACCCTGCACAATCTCCAAAATGCACTAAATAAAGGTGTAACACAAACTTTTAAAAACATGAAAGCAAATGATTGACATGCTGAATGCAACAGTAGTATATGCTGAATTCCAAATACATGGAATAAGTAGCATCTAGTTGATCTTGTATAATAAAAATTTTGAGTATATTTAAGATAATTTCATCCCCTATGACCTTATCAAGCTTTAAGTCTCTTGAAAAATAGCTCTCAATAGAGATAGCAGTGACCACTCTCACACCTTCTCTGGGTCCATGGGGTTGAAGACAAAGTGACAGCAGTGAGTGATGGAGTATTAACAGGTAGCTGATGGGAAACCAATGACATAAACTTGCTGAGGGTCTTTAACAAGTAGCACTGAGTTTATTATAGTCACCTCTTTTAGAGGGGGTTTGAATTTCTTGGGTTTAGGATAGCAGATTGGTTGGGATCTCCCAGCACCCAGATCTCTGGCCCATGATGTGTCTGTATTTATGAATGTATTTATGAAAGTATTTATGAATGCATTTATGAATGCAGTTAGCTGAGGGTCCCCTGTTTGTGTTCTAATCTATCTTATCATTGATCACCCAGGGACTTGTTCTACTTTTCTAGAACAAGCCAGGCTAGCCAAATTTGGTTCATGTTATGGCCAGATTTATTTTGTCCAGCTATAGACCAGCTGTACTATGACAATGGGGGAGTAAAATAAATATTCTTTTCTTTGCTAATTTTAAACAGGTGAAAATGTATATAATGTATATATAGTGTCCAGTGCCACAAAACTCATATGTCTACAAGCCCCTGACACACAAGAACTTGGAATAGCAAAGAATTCTGAATATGAAAGTGGGTGAAACCAGTGCTGCTACTGAGATTTGAGGTTGGCAGTGATATGAGGAAGCAGATAAGGCATTAAAAGACAGACAGTGGGCACCAGGTTCATCAGTGTTTGTCCCCCATTCCCTTTGCCATTGGAATGTGCAAGGAGGCTCCTTCCTGCTAAGAACTGTAAGCCTGTAACTTGACTGGGAACAATTAGAGGGGCCTGTGAAAAGAAAGGGAAAAATTGCTTTGGAGTCTTAGCTAAGCTTTTTTCTCTGTCCAGTGTGTGGCTGTGAGGAAGCCAACATTAGATATGCTGGATGGTGTCAGCAGTTTTGGTAACCTCCCAAAATGCTGGGATTTGTGTTATTCTGCAGCTGTCTCAGGACTGTGCCCAATGTGAAACAAGCATCTGGGTAGCCCTGGAGAGAGTTTTTCTTGAACAGAATGTAAAGATTAAAGGACTGAAAGTCCCCCTGAAGAAATCCATCCCCTGCCAGTAGAAGCATATCTCACTGTCACATAAAGCTGGGCATATCACAACTAAAGCCATGAAAGGGAATCCAGACAGGGACTGTCCTTCCAACACTGCCCAAATGACTCCGGCATGGAAATCAAATCACACTGAACATAAAGTTGCCAGAAGCAGTGGAATATAAAAGAGACAGGAATTGTTTGGATTGAAAATGGACAACTACCTGTGCTTATGTGGGTGAGACAGTGGTTTGGTCTGCAGAGATGTGGGATCAAGCTCTGGCACTGGCAAAGGAACCCTGCTGGCAGAGCCCACTGTGACTGGGTGTTGCACTATGTCATCTCCTTAAGAAAAAAAAAGGGAGGAAGAAAATGAAGATCTATATCCTCCCTGCTATCAACTGAAACCACCAAAGCAGAATTATCTGGGATTATTTCTTTACCTGGCACTTTGATGCTCTCTGTATCACTTAGAAACCTGTCATTTATAAAAGCAGAGTGAAGTAATTTTCCCCACAGGGAGGTGATTTACAGAAAGGCCCTGGCTATGGTTCTCCTAATCCTGCTGGTGGAAATGGGAGGAAGAAGTCCAAGAAATGCTGACATGTGTGTGTTTCTTACAGTACGAGTCTGCAATGGAGCGGATGCAAAAGAGCAAACTGTCCCATTATAAGAAAACCATGGAGGTAAGCAGGGAGGGCTTGGGCAGGTTTCCTGATGCAAATTTGCTCCAGTAAAATCTGTATCACATGTACCTCTATTTGAAGAAAGGTCAAAGTTGTGTGAGTGTGCAAGAGTGTGTGAAGGAGGGAAGATGTCGTTCCTGCTGTGAGGAGGAAGCTGATCTTCCCTGCTGCACCCACTGAAAAGTCACCAGAAGGTTAATACAGTATGAACAGGTCAAACAGGATTTCATTCTTTCTAGGCAAGGATACTTAGAGGAGTAAATATAATTTTTCAGTGTGTGTAAGTACAATTTTAAGAGCAGTGAGGGAATGTTGTAGGCAGGAGGAATCCTCTCCAGCTGGAAAGCTTGCAGGCACAGAAACTACAGGCAGCTGGGTTTGCTTTCCAATGGACAACTGCCTCCAAAGAAAAGTAGTTGCAGACCTGTCAGTGCTACAGCTGGAAGTATGCTAACAATTTATTTTTTTGAAAAGTGGTTGTTCTAAGTGCATCTCTAAGATACAGAGATGTTTTGGTGCAAATAAGATTTCTCTTGCTTCTGAGAACTACACCAAGACTGTTGCCTATGGGGTGCAGGCTCTGCCTCACAGCTTGGAGCAATGGCCAAGGCAACACATGACAACCCACCCCATGGTCACCCTGGGAACGCGGGCTCCCAGTTTCATCTGTCCGTGGTTGATGCACCAGTGGTGGTACAGCAGCCTGTGCATTCCTGACCCCTGCAGGGAGTTGCAGTTGTACAAAGCAAACAATTTCAGGGCTGCAGGAAAAGGATACAATTCATTCTGTCAACCCCTACTCCAATGTTTCAGGTCTATTTTTCTACCTCCTTATGCACTAGGATTTTTTCTATCACCCAAACTGGGCACTGATTTGCTCCTCCAAACTGCAGATGAGAAAGTGGCTGGAACATCACTGTGGGGGGAAGCCAGCCTTGTTCCCCCAGCCAAACCCTCACGTTTGGTTTCATTTCCACCCAGTCCAAGAAGACCTACGAGCAGAAGTGCAGGGAGGCGGATGAGGCCGAGCAGTCCTTCGAACGCATCAGCGCTTCAGGCAACCAAAAGCAAACAGAAAAGGTACCTGAGATTACACTGCTCTTCAGAGGGAAAACTGGGGGTTTACCTTCTCAAGGTACAAGAGAATACAATTAACCAACCCATTCTATAGGATGCCAGGGGCTGCTCTGTATTCAAATTAACCCCAAAGAATCCTCTGGGAAGGGACTAATTTATCTAATTAATTTATCCCAGGCTGTAATCCAATTGTTCTATGAACCCTGAAAGGAAACTGAAAGAGATTTTTCTCTGAAATTATTCATTAAGAAAAAGAAACAAGTCAAAAATATGTCATGCAGTTAGTTTTGCCTTTTGGTCTCTAACACTTAGTAGGCAGAGCATCTTACATTAAAATGCATATTTTTCCTCAACATTTTTCTCCTTATGGTGAGTTTAATTTCAACTAAATTTACAGACTCAAAAATAAATCGTTGGAAATTAAGGCACTGCAGTCCTTCATTGCATCGTCTTGATACTTGTAACTGACAATTCACTAACTTTTAATGGGAACATTTTACAGGGAAGCAGATGGAGAAAACAAAATAAATGAACTCCCTTTGGCTCGATAAAAAGCAGTGCAGTGTAAGCAAAAAGGATCAAAAATCATCTTAAAGAGTGGTAGGGGGGGTGTGTGGAGACTCTAAAAACAGCATCAGAACTTTACATTTTATTTCCAGCATTTCCTAACCTTTGATGAGCAAACCCCTGCAGCTTAGCTGCAAAGAGGGGATGGAATCCCGGCCCTGCCAAAATGACACCAGAACATTTCACAGCTTCAATGGCAGCTATACCTGACCCAGCTCCTTTCATGCAGAGGGATCCCAGGGTGCTCCATTGCCATTTCTTCCCTGCACATGTCAGCACGTTGGGAATACACAGAGGCAGCTCACAAGCTGTTTAATTCTGCTTAGCATTTGCAAACAGTTTGGGCAAGGAAGCAACTAAGAATGAAGCTTCTGTTCCCAGCTTACTACACGTTTCCCAGCCAGCTGTGATGAGGAATATGATTGTAAGAACCCCTACCTGAGCCTTGTCTTCAAGGGCAGGATGGAAGAATGTATTACACTGATGTCTAGAGCAGTGTATTTCTGTGCTGTCATCACCATCTGTGCAGAAAGACCTGCGAGTACAAACCTATCAGTGATGGCTGTTTTCTCATTTGCTAAAAGCTGCAGGTTTTTAAAGCAGGGAACTTCTACTTAGAGTGAATTTTGCTTTTAGGCTTCGGAGGTGTTATGGGAAATAATCTGGCATTTGCAAAGTATTTTAAAAGCTGTGTGCTTTTCATCTGAGCATTACATGAGAAGCTTGAAAGATGAAGAATTTTAACTGCCATTTATTTCTGCTTATAAATATCTATTAGAAAAGCACATCAAACAACTGAGAAAATACAACTCAGCCAGCAGACACAGCTTCAGGTTGGATCACACTGGCACTGAGCTCCTCTGGCAGGGATGTCTGAATGGAAAGCTTTCCCTTGAATTTCTTGAAGCTGGGAAATTCTAGTCCCTTCTCCATAGCACATATTCAGCAGAACTGTGCATAGAGGGGAGACAGCCAGGAAGTGCATGCAAGTTAGAGCCTTTCCCCTAGAGGGGAACAGAGCAGGCAGCACAAAAAACTGGGGCAGAAGCAAGAGTATGTCAGAAATTAATTTGGGGTGTTTCTTTTCCTGTTTCAGAGTCAGAACAAAGCCAAGCAATGCAGAGATGCAGCAAATGAAGCAGGTGATGCTGCTTGCAGCTGAATTATGATTCTTCTCAGCAAACAGGATTTTACCAGCACAGGATCTTGATAGAATACATCCAAATCACCAAGCTGTCAGGGTTCCCAAAGTCCCAAAGATTCATGGCACAAAGATTAATGAAGAAGCCTCTAACGAGCAGCAACCTGACAGTCATCGGCTTTCACTCCCCTTTGTGCAAATGCCAGTGTCCTGCTTGCACTTAAGAATTTACAGAAGATTTCCTTTAGGGACTTCACCCAGGGAAGAAAAGCTCTTCTTGAAACAAGTTGGAAAGCACAGGAGAGACTCAAATTGTCCCAAGGCAGCCTAAATCAGATCCCCCATCCCCATGTGCATGAGCACAGTAGTGATCTCCAAATGTTTGTATGCCCAGAAGGACAGGCCAGCACACACCTGAGCTGGCTCAGGAGCTCAGGCTTGTCCCTCCCTACTCATGGAATAGCTTACACCAAATCACATGGTGTGAAGCCAGCCAACCCTGCCTGGCCTGGAATGGAATGGTGTCCAAACATGGTCTAGGCTCTTAACCTCTGAATTGTATTATCCCTACTGTAAAGTTTATAAATTACCTGCAACTATACAGAACATCCTTAATCTAGTATATAGCTACAAAGGAAAAAAACCAATAATTATTGTGCCCCACCAATTCCAAGCTCATATATTCTTGTGAAACTCAAGCAAACCACAGGCCCAAAGTGTAGGAATAACAGGAAAGGCCTAATAGGAGGAAAGAGAGACAGGCTGTATCATTTTCTTCCTGACTGTTGGGTTTCTGTTCTGTGTCTGTGTTTACAGAGAACGTGTACAAACAGAACATTGAGCAGCTGGATAAGGTCAGGACAGAGTGGGAACAGGAACATATCAAAACCTGCGAGGTAAACATTGACTTTTGCAGCGATGCTTGCACACTCTTTATTTTATCCAGTTGGAAGATTTCAGTCTAAGGCCTGAAATATCATCCCAAGGGTTTTGCTGTTTGCTTTATGTGGAGTCTCAGCAGATGTCTTTGCAAAATTACTGCAAAAATGAAAGCTTATTTAGACATAGCTGCTCCTGTCTCATTGACACTTTCCTTGCTTGGTCAGCATAACCATGTGACAGTAAAGGAGGGGAATACATGCAGAGGTGGGAGAGATGGAGCAATATATGAACTGGTACATATTCCAGTCACTCTTTATGTTTCATAGCACTTTAAATTCACCTGCAAGAATATTTGTCCTCTGCCATGAAATAAACTTTCAGTTGAAAGGTGCTGGTAGAGAAGTCTCTATTCTACTGAGGATAGACAAGGAGATTTGCACTTGGCTATAAGGTTTTGCACAACAATTTACAGGAACTATCTGGCATCCAAATCTGCCACACATTTCATCACAGTAATCCTTCAAGTACATTTGCCCAACTGCTAAAGTCTGAATTTGCTATATTTACTTGTTGCAGGCTTTATTTCCACATAAAATAAAATGCCAGGAGGACACCTTTCCAGTTCTTGCTTCCTCTTAAATATTCCCTGAGAAAACTGAAAAGCCCCACAAGTGGCACAGACATTTCCACAGATATTATGCCAAGCCTTAGTCTTCTAAAGATGCATATTTTCTCTCTTCTTAAAAAGCCAATAAACCAGCAAAGCATTCCACAACCTCACACTCTTTTTTAATCCCATATGGCTAAATCCTGACTAGACCCCAGAGCTTGTGACCCTACTGCTTAATCCAAACAGCCTTTTGTAAAGGAAGGGCATCTTTAATGCCTTCTTTTAAATGTGCTTGTAGAGAGAAGCACTGGTACTCTTTGGGATTTTTTAAAACTAGCAATTAGTAGAAAAAGCAGCTTAAAACCCTGCACTTGTGGCTGCATAGTGGGCAATCTGGAATTGCTGGGATTGCTTGGATCTCTAACAACCACAGTATGAAAATGTTGTCTGGCAAGCAGCAGCAGGAGGGGCCCTTTGTCACAGGGGCTGTGCCACATTGTCATGGAATGCCCAGTTTTCCAGCAACATGGGAAAAATATGTTGTCAAACACAACACCAGCTGTGTTTTTCTGGGTGCTGACAGGGGCTTAAAAGCCCAGAGTCACTACACTTCCCTCTTGGATTAACTGCATTTCCTGATAAGACACCATTTACCTGAAAAATTCCCCTTTGTCTCCGGCGCTGTTTCAGCAGCCTTGAGGGCCACAGGCTTTCTGTTCAGAACAAGTATTGAAATACTCATTCTCCACCTTGCAGGTTCTCTTTAAAAGCTTTTACTCTCAGAAACCAGTCCTCACAGCAGCTTACTCCCTTGACAGATTCATTTTTCTGTTTTTTTTTTAGTCCATAAGTTATTAGATGGCAGGCAGCATACCCAACTGAGTGTTCTGCTGAATGTTGTATACATTTGTGGTGTTCTGGACATAATTACTAGCAAATAGAGATGGAGACAGATGGCTGGAAGCATCAGAGATTTTCACACCTCAAAGAAAACCAAAACTCTGTTCTACTTTTTGTTCTACTTTTAACATTGCAACGTAAAGATCAGGGTGATTTGGTTTTTTTTAAAGTTTTTAAAGAAAGAGCTTATCTGCCTCTTCTCCTTCCCCCAAACTGGTTCACACTTCTCTCTCTGCTCCCTTCATTCTTCCTAAGCAGTGCAGCAACATGAGGAAGCCAGACAGATGAAGGGAGTAACTCTTTACCACCAAAATATTTAATCACCACCTTCAATATGCAGAGTCAACTCCAGAGAGCCTCAAGTACTTTCAAAAGAGAAAAGTTTAGAGAGACATTTTAGATGGCAGAGGTGGATAGTTTTGGGTCTACCTCTACCATAAATACAACCCTTTCATGCCAGTACTCTACTGATGTGTTAAACATCAAGATTTCAGTGTGATAGGCAGAGAGGAGTCTGACTCTGAAATCCTCAGCAGCAGAGGTAGCAATCAAATGCAGATCTGGACTCCTCTCCCCTGCTTTGCTTTTGTCTCTAAAATATAACTTTAATTTGGTGCAGCCAATTAGAACAAATTTTTGAGCGCTACCAGTAGAAGTAGTTTCTCCACTGAGAAAACATCCTTTACAATGCTGCCCTCAGAATAGGTTTGCATCCCCAGCCCTGTCCCAGCTTGCAAGGCAAATAACTCAGTGCCACGAGGCTACATCACATTTCCTGTTTGGCTTTAGGTCTTCCAGCTCCAGGAGTGCGACCGCATCACGATACTGAGGAACTCACTGTGGGTGCACTGCAACCAGCTGTCCCTGCAGTGTGTGAAGGATGATGAGGTACAGCCTGCCTTGCCCTTCTCTGTAGCGCTGGCTCCGGGGGAATATCTCACTCCTGTTCTCTCTAGATATAAAGCAGATGGCATTTCTGGATGCAGACAGTCTGTGTCATGCTTGGTGGCACTCACATGTGTCCTCCTTGGTTTGCTGGGGAATGCTTCCTGCTACCAAAACACTCAGCTGAGTATATCTGGGCTCTGACATGATTTCAAAAAAGGCATCCAGTCATGGCCTCAAAACTGGAAGACGTAAAGAATACACTAGATTTGACTTTGAATGGTTGTTTCCTGCTCTTAATTTCTTTATTGCATTGAAAAGTCCTTTTCAAAGACTATCCAGAGCACAAACAAACAGGTGTGTTTACAAGAATACTGGTACAGGGGACAGGCTAAAGATCAGCCAGGTCAGACATGTACCAAGTGTAAAGTGTTTCTTAAGGGGACAATTACTACAAGTAATTGTAATTACCAGCGGTATTTGTTACTTCAATGTGAAATGATAGAAGTTAAACTCTTGAATTCTGTTTTGTAGCTGTATGAAGAGGTTCGGGTCAGCTTGGAGAACTGTGTTGTAGAGTCAGATATAGACTACTTCATTAAGACAAAAATGACAGGAACACAACCTCCAGGTAATTATTCCTACTGATCATGTTGGATGGTTTCTGCAGTACACGTACTTGGGAGGTGAAACCAGCTGGAGCAGTTTCTGCTCCAACTTTTCATTCCCACCTCCATGGCTCACTTCCCCCACATTGTGCTGCCGATGCTGCCTGTGTGGTGTTCTAAGTGGGTAAGCAGAAGGATCCAGCTTAAAAATAACCCTCTAAAGAAGAAAAAACTTATTTTGGCTTTGCTGCCAGGCTCATTTCACAGTACAGCTGAACTGACACCGCTAAGGCGGTGGCAAATTGCCTTGCAGAAATGGAGAAATGGCAACTTCCTGCACTGGTGGCAAGACACAGCCAATGTACCAAGTAACTACACCCCAGTGTGCCCTTGACAGAGGTGCTGCCTCTTCATTTGCAGCACAGAGAAGACAGAGTTTTCTATTCTGTTCCGTATGCCCAATGGGGAATAACAAATTTTTCGCTCTCAAGAAGTTGTTTGCATAAGCCAAGACTTTGGCTGGGGAAATTCTGAATGAAATTGGCTTTGCCCCAGCACACAGAACTGCTGTAAGGTTCACAGGCTCTGCCCATTCAAGCCAAAGCTGCCTTTTCCTTGACTTCACTGCTCAAAACCTCTGGGCTGAAATGGAGATTGACCCAGCATGAGGCAAGAGCAGCAGTAAAATGAAAACCTGCTGCTCCAGGGTAGGAGTTCTCCAAACACCCCACAGGAAAGGAGCTGTCTAATGTGTCATGTGGCCATACACAAACCACTCCTGATTACTTCAACAGGCAACACAGGATAGTTACATAAAACCCTTCCATGCTAGGAGTTGTACAGGTACAAACTCAGTGGTGTGAAGGCCTGATCCCTGGGAATAATTAGTTTGTACAAGAACAAGTTTGATCCCTTTGATTTTACTGCAGAGCTCAAAGCTGGCAGGAATTACCCCTGAACCTTCCTCAGTAGAGCTGGGTGCTGCCACTAACTCAGCACTGAGCTATCTGAAGCCTGCTTTTCACTCAGCCTTTTTGCCATTATTCTTACGATGGTTAAAAATTGGGATTTGGGGAATTTTTTAAAACTAATGTATGGTACTGATGCACTGGATGCTATTTTGCTGTTATAGTTTATTCTTCTTCATATAGGGGATTTAAATTCACTGATACAGGATAATTTACCCAGGAAAAATGACATTTTCAGCGGCAGAAAGGAGAACTGTGCCTTGCAACAGTGTTAAACAACTTCTGTGTACTAAGAAATGTGTAATTCTTAGCTAGGTTTTTTTATTTTTTGGTTTTCCTCCCAAAAAAAAGAGGAGATTTGTCATTCTCCAGTCTCCTAGGAAATTTCTACAAAAAGCTCTTGGCTATGTCAGAGTCATTTCAAATAAGAACTAGGTGGAAAAAACCCTTGAGAGCTTTATGAAAGGCAAAGAAAAACCTGACTTGCTTTTTTGTTGTTTTTATTTTTGCCACCTTCTAGAAAATGATGTGTTATGGAAGTAATATCCTAGTATCTCCACAGCTCTGGTAATGAGTTTGCAGTGTAGCACACAGTGAGCTGTTGATCTGTGTTGTTATTTGCAAAATGCAGGAGGAAACCCACGTGTAATTTTGTGTTGTGTGGCAGAAGACTTGCATCCTGACCAAACCTTCTTGTTGGTCTTGCTCCTTTTCTACCCAATCTCACAATGCCCTGTAAACTGGAAACTGCACCAAGGTGACAATGCAGAAGGGCAACAGGAGACCTTTAAACTGGTCAGAAAACTCCTCAATTATTGTGAGTCTTATTTGGAGGGATTCTTCACTCTCTCTAGCTCTATGTGCCTGCTCTGCTTACTGTCTTGGCTGACACAGTGTGAGAATGGCAACCTTTAGCCCAAGTCCAATGTTTTTTAGAAGATACTTGCTGGTATCAGGGCTGAGATAAAACACTTGGGCTTTGTTCCTGTTTATTTGGCCCTCACACTGAACGGACAGAAAGGGTGTGTGGCCATCAGCTGTAAGGATCTGGAACTATCCATCTGTAACTATTTCATCTGTAAAGTTACACTTGGAAATTTCTTCATTTCACCCTTAATGACACCATAGGGGAGAGTGAAGGAAATGCAACCTAAATGTGTTTGAGAGAACAAAACCCAAATATCTCTGGGTAAACAGCAAATAAGCTCTCAGGAGACAGATGGGGGAGATATGAAAGGTGGGGAAACACACAAGCACACATCAGGAAACTGCTCCTTATTGCTGCAGGAAACCTCCCCAACCCTGACAAAAACTCCTGACAGGATACACTGAGGAAAATAGAAACAAAATGCACTGCAGCAAATTCTACCATGAACACAGTTTAGAGCTCACAATGACCATACTCTGTCCCCTTAAATCCTGAGCTTTGAGGCAATATAAGAAACTGCCTTCCTCATTAGGGCAGTCACAGCTCTTCGAATGGGGCCTCAGGCCTCAGCTCAGGCCAAGGGCCCCTTCCCACCAGGGCCAGGGCTGTTTACAGGCACTGGAATGGCTTTTGTCAAGCCCCTGAGCTGCTCCAGCCACATTCCAGGTGAGGGCAGACAGGCACTGCCCTGCAGTTTGCTCCAGCAGGCCCAGGTCACATTCTGGCAGGGAGAAAACAATGTTTTCTCACAGTATTTCCTGTTTGAACCTCTCATTTTTATTGGCCTCTTGCAGATGCCATAGGGTATGAGAACTACTACAGCAGAGAGCCCAACAGGCACAGCAGCAGCCCCACTCACTCCTGTGGGATGATGAAGAGGTGAGTGGCAAACATCAGTTCCCACAACGGGGATTTCTCCACACCTATAAGATAATGATAAAACACGACATAGAAAGTTATTACTTCCTTCATTGTAGCACGAGGTAACTACGTATCAGTAAATGTGACTTGATAGAATAAGTAAAGGGACTGAAATTGAGTCAGAGTAATTTTGCCCTGCCCTAGTGGGAAGAGGGACAGGGGATGAGTTCATCACACAATTTACTCAGCCAGCAATGGGTAACAGTCACTCGCTTCCTCTTTCCTACTGAGTCAGGGCACGTAGCAACAAAACCAGTTTGTTCCAGGGAGGGTGAAGGTGAATCTGGCTGGGACAAAGGCTGGGAGAGCCGTCCTTTGGGGCAATTCCTCATGCTTACAGCACCACTCAGCTGAGCAGAACAAAGAGCTGCTCTCTCTATCTGGATCCAAAGGGAAAAACCAGGGCAGAAAAATTGTGATGATTAGAGAGGCAATTTTCCTTATTCTGATCCATTTCTGCTGGTAAATGTTAGACCATGGATGCAGTTATAGTAGCAGAAGAGCGTGGGGGCTCTATTGGTTTAAATATTTTATACTAAAATGGCAAATTCACAGTAGGGAGGGCATCACAGTTAAAGCAGAAGAGATTTATAATTTAACAAGCCCTATGAAATGGCAAAGACAGGAAGCAGGCAGTGATCTCCCATTTGAAATGTGGTCTTGGCTTGCCAGTGAGCTGGTCAGGGTTATACACAATACTTTGTTTTTCAGTTGGAAACTGGATCTTCTCTAATAATGAATTCAATGCTGCATCCTGTGCTGTTACATAAGACAATTGTACTGCCATTCAGAACACAACTGTGAGCAGCATGGGCAAGGAGCCTAGAAAAACTCCGCCTGAGTCTTTCAGGAACTCTTGAGATAGGATATCCATTTCCCAGAAGAACCGAATGTTTGCTAGCTGAAAAATCAGACCCTTTAAATATGCCTTAAGCATGCAGTGCTATTTCTATCTCTGCTTGAGAATCCTAACCCATTTTCTCACTTTACTTAGCCTTCAGTATCCAGCTGTGATAAAGGAAATAACTAGGGATAGATTAAAATAAAAATTCACTTAAACTCACAGCTTTTAAAAAGGCTTGTTACACAAGCTCTGTATTTTAAATTGTATCAGGGTTTTCCTTAAACATAAAGAGATGTTAATCTCTTGTAAGTAACTGACAATTTGCATCATTTTAACATTGTGAAATAATTGGAGTTTCACACCATGAGCCTTCAGCTCTACAAAAAAATATTATCTGCTGCATTTCATGCACAATTTAGTGAAGGCTGATGGTTCAATAGTCTGCTGCATTTTTAAAAATACATTTTAAAGGAAGATAAATATATCTACAGCATAAAAGAAAATAGAAGGCCATGGGAAGAGGTGACATCTACTCTGTGAAGCAGATGGAGGGAAGGCTGAGTCAGAGAGCTGAGATGAAGGAATGCTCATACCCAGACCTGTTCACTCATTTTGGTTTTGGCTTTTCTTGGTTCTGCAGATTCTCTGGACTTCTGCATGGGAGCAGCAGAAACAACACGGAAACTGCCACTCCTTCAGCTCCTCCTCTGGGTATGCTCTGCAGGAAAGCAGTTTACCAGATGTGTTTGCTTTAGATCATATTGCTAAACTAGGCTTTGATATGGATCAGAAATGTACAGCAGATATTCACATGCTGACAAGCAAGAGTAGTCTGAAAATTAATTTTGTTTGGATGTGCATTAAACAAATTGCCCAGTTTAAAGTGCCAAATAATCCATATAGTCTTCAAAAACTAGGCAGGTGGGGCCTGCACATTCAGAGCAGCAGTGTGACATAGATATTAGTTTTCTCCTTGTGTAGCATAGCTACCACTAAAAAAGCCCCAGAGAATACATAAAATTTTTAACACACCAGGCACATGGCTTATGAATACAAATATCCATCTCAACTCACTGCTGTCTTGTAATCCTTATAACTAGAATTTATCAGGTGATATTTAAAACACAGTATTTTTACTATGTAGAAGGTAACAGTTTATTATATTTTCATTGGTTTGATAGTAAACAAAAGCATTTTAACTGTAGCTCTTACCAAAAGAAAAGTTGCTTTCAAACAGCTTTAAAATCAACTGCTTCTGTCGGACCTGCCTGCCTGGGCACCCAGAAACACAGCCCAGACTCTCTCTTAATGCATTTGGTGCTGAGCAGGGGAAGCTCCCAGACAGATACTGTGAAGAAATGAGAAGTTTCCCTAATTAAAACAAGCTGTATTAAAACAAAACATCTGCAAAAAAAAGTTAGGTCCATGACAAACAGCTTTGTGAGAACAATATAAACAACTGGAAAATGTCTGGTGACCCATTGGCACAGTATTTTCCATTTTTCTCAAGAGGAAAAGTTCTATGTGAGCCATGGAACTGCTAGAATTTTATACCCCCAGTAGCAACATTTTTAAACCATTTTAATCAGAGTGTTTCTCTCCTTGGATGACTTGGATTGTGTTTTACCAGGGGAAATTTTTTCCCAACCTGAGGCTGAAGCTAGTTTCTGATCTCCCACAAAGTTCAATGGGTGTATTGTCATCCCATCAATGGGGGTCAGTTTTTGTGCAAGTCTTTACCTACAGTTCACAGCAGCTTTTCTATACATGTGAATCTCCAGGCAGAGAGAGAACAGAAACCCTTGTATTTGTGAACTCTTGCATATGATCCCACACATTTATAAGCAACTGAACTCTTTGTTTCTGTGGTGGGCATTTCTTCCTTATTTTTCCCCCCTTGCAGAGAGAACAGACGGAGTCTATGCATCCCTTTTTGTAAATGAAAAAGCTGGGATCACGTCATCACAGGACTACAGAGTACTTTATGACTACACAGCCCAGGTAAAAAAAGGCTTCAAAATAAATACTTCATAGCATCACATTTAAAATAAGTGACTGAAACATCTTGAAAATGTAAAATCTTCAAGTGAGGAATTTACATTCAAGTGAAGGAGATGTTACCGTCCTTTTACAGCCAGGGACACGATCTGTCCTGCTCCAGTTTAGCATGCTGGTTCTCCATGCTGGAGAAGACAGAATCCCATAAAGGACATTATTTCCCTGTAATTCCATGTTACAAGCTGCAGAATCACATGGACATGGTTCATCTGCCAACAAAAGACTGTTAAAGAGAACAACCTACATCCTTAACTGGGATATTGAACTCTCCCTGACTCCAGTCCTAACTAGGCAGAATACCATTAGTAAAAGGTTGTGAATGGATTGGTTACAAATATTTGCTAATTCAAATGGACTCCAGAACCTGGACTCCAGCCCCACTTGCTTTACATATCAGTTTAAAGGTTCCTTTCATTAGCTTTAGATCAGCAGAAGAAACAGCATCCAGGATGTCTTACGTTTTAGTGCAGAGAGAGCCTCCCATCAAGGGATCTGGCACAAACAGCCAACATTAAAGAAATACAACAGTACAAAAATAGATAGCCAGATAAATTGTGAAAACAGAGAAAAAGCTCAAAAGGAGCACTTTTCGTTAGGTACAGCAGTATTCCAACACCTTTTATTCAATGTTGGGGTTTTTTTTGCTTCATTTTAAACTTTCATTTATTATCTACATGAAATTTCATGCAAGCATGGCTGAAAGCACCTCACTGTTAATGGCAGCTCCCCTCAGGAGACTATTGGATCACCTTGTTACTCCAGGAGTCCCTTAACACTGTGCCACACAGGAATACTCCCGGCTGAGAAAAGAGCCTGTTACTACCTTTAGTATATTGTACATTGAGGCCTCTCATTTTTTGAGTCCCTTCTTGCCTACTCAGGTGCATTAAATTTAGTTTTAGCTGCCACCTCAAACACCTCTGGAAGCCTGTTTTCTATTTACTACACTGTGGGCAGCAAAATGGTTTCCTATGGAAAATAGGACAGCACCACTGAACACTGATGGCTGCCTGGGAGCTCAGGGAGAGCTTATTTGCAACTACTGCATTTGTCTGGGGATGAAAGTCATCACTGTACAAGAGTCACTGTCCCCCACTGGTCACTGCTGTTCCCTGCTAAAAGAACTGAGAGACCTATTTCAGGCATGGATTAGCACAGGCACTGTTATCCCCCTCAGGAATTAAGCCATGCTCTGTTTTATTTAGCAACACCTGCAGACTATGCAGGTCATTGTGAGCTGCTTTAGGAGAATGGTGTTTAACCCTTTCTGGACTTCCCCAGTGATAAAACCATCAGGTTGTACAGGAGGAGACATCATGGAGGCTGGGGAAATTTGAGGATCTTAAGGAAATAGCAAAAATGCTTAATCCCTCGCTGTCTGCTACTCCAGAACCAGGACACTGGCAGACTGTTGATGAAGAGCAGGATTAAAAAAACCCTCACCAGGTACATGCTTGGGCTCTCCTGTGCTCTCAGGCTAACTACATTTATTTTCCCTGTCTCCTTTCAGAACGTGGATGAACTGGACATCAGTGAAGGAGACATTGTAGTTGTCATTGCAGAAAATGAGGATGGCTGGTGGACAGCAGAAAGGAATGGGCAGCGAGGCTTCGTGCCAGGCTCTTATCTTGAAAAGCTTTGATGAAAAGAAGCCCCAGTCCTCAGACTTTATAAATATTCTGTTACTGAAAACAACCAGCACACAAGGTCTGCTTCAGCTGACCAAGGGCATCCCAATAATATTGTTTTCTACAACTACCAGTTAGGAAATAACCAACTGACCATGCTTTTCTCTCCCTTGCTCCTGCCTCATCCCATTATTCTCCTGGCCTACACTATCTGAAAAAACTGTCATCACTCCTGAGAGATTAAGACTTGCATGTTTTGGCACAGGCCTACCTCAGCACATTGTGCTGCCAGCAGCGTTTCAAAGTTTGGCAATCCTGGGAGGAAAATCCTGCTCAGATCTCAACTGTGCAAAGGGAAAAGATCACAGAAGCAAGTGCAGTTTCTTCAGGATGGAGGACCATCTCTAGCCAGCCTGGGAGCCACCCTTATGGTCATAAGAGCCATGGTCTCTGCCATGGATCCCTTTCTCTCCATTCACAGATCCTGCTGGCATTTTTGACAGAGGATGTTTTATCAGTCATGGATGAAAATACAAAAAACAGTGAATGCAGCCACAGAGGAGCACCTGAAGGACCAGGACACATCCCTAGTGGGAAAACTTGAGGCACTCCCCATCACAACCATCTCCTAACACAATGAAATCCATGCTAGCCATAGCTCTGCTTTGCTCTGGATTCTGGGACAGGTGACGGGCCCAAGGCTTGCTTTTGCCTTGGCTGGAAGGTTTCCCTAACACCTCTCTGGGATTATGAAGTTTAAAAATCCAACAACACAAACAGCAGCTAAGCCAGGCCTCCAGCAGTGCTGCACTGCCCTGATTGCTCTCCTGTGAGCACCAGAGAATTGCCAATTACCCCTGCAATGTCAGCAGGACAGCTTCCCTTCCACCCGCTCAGCCCACAGGCTGCTCTGGCTCCCTCTGCTGCCTGCAGCCTCTGCACCTCTGCGACTGCTGCCACAGGGACATCCCGGGTTCTGTCCAGGCACATCTAATGTGCTCATTCTTCAACAAAACCTCTTCAGAGATATTGCACTGTGCAGGTTCTCTCTGTTTCACAGATTGCAGCTCTATTAATCTTTTTAGTTTAATATTTAAGAATGTTTCCAATGTTACTGTACAAGGAATTGATGGATAGTTTCTGCCATTTTTCCTTTTTCAGTACTTCAAGATAGTTAAAAAAAATTAAAAAATGGTGATTTAATTTGAATCAGAGCAAACTATTTCTGGGGGCAGAATGACCGTTTGCCAAGGTTTCAGGTCTTAAAACTGAATCAAGACAATGAAAATTATTCTTATTGCTACCTGAAAGGCATGGGGGAGAGAGGAACTGTTAGCTCCGACACACAAGACAGACAAGAGAAATTTAGACAAAAGAAAAAGCTGTACTGGCCAATGCAATTTTTCTTTAATGAAACACAGTGAAGGTCAGAGGCACTTGCAGTATCTTATTTGAATTCTTCCTTCAAGAATGGAACAGAAGTTGCTGCAGGCCCTTTTCCTTTGGCTGCCTACAGTACTTTGCACAGGACCTTGTCCTTCCCACACTCCCCCAGTTACCGTGCAGCACATCCACATCAGGGCTGAAGGGCTCTGAGCCCCTGGCGTCAGCACAGGCTCGGGAGGGGCTGCCATGGCATTGAAGGCAGCAGAGTAAGAACAGCAGCACTCACCCAGGCTGGGAAGGGAAGGAGAAGTTTCTGTGACCACACCTGAAGTGACACAAAGATGCACATGGCTTCAGCTTGGCCAGGACATTACAAGTGGAGGCTGCCCGAGAGCCACAAGAGATTGAATGTATTTACTTCTTGAACACTCAATCTCCCACAAAGAAGACTGTAATAAACCAATAAATAAATAAATAAATATAGATAGGTATTTTGCAGATTATCTTAATTAAACAGAAGAAAAAAACCCCCCACAAATACACTGAGATGCACATTCTCTAATGATGTGGGACACAGATTTTGCAGGACTCTTCACTTTTCTGGGGGCTCACCCTCACACAAGGCACTACAGGGCCCAGTCCTGACTGCCCTGAAACCCTATTGCAGATCATCTTTGCTTCCATGGACCACATGATCTACATCACCAACAGACAGCTGGTGGAATGGTGGCTGCTGTTTCTCTCCATCTAATCATTCTGCATTTTTGCTGCCAAAAGTCAGGAAACCGATTTCCTTTCTACCAATCCCTTCTTCTTTTGAGTAAACACTGTTGAATGGCAAGAGGCTATAGGTATTTCAAAATCTCCCCAGTGTCACAGCATTTGGGTCCCACATGCTAACTCCAGATTGTTCAGGAAATGAAAAAGCAGCAGCAATGTTTTCTCATGAATCCTCTGATTCACATTGTCTAGATATGGCTTGGAACTACTTATCAGCCAAATTCTTCAGTTTGCCCTATCTGCGTGGCAGCACTTGTCACAAATAGAACAGAGATACCAAGAAATACTCACACCCTCTGAGAATACCCACATTTTAGGTGTCATCTATCTATGCACCCCCATCACTAGGAAAAGCAGGAAGATCACTTGTAGGCTACTGCCTTAACAACACTGCCCTTATTAACATTTTCTCTCCAGTTTGGTAACGTTTGGGCAATAGAACTGACATAATCAAGTTATCATTCAATTTTCAGCTAGGACAGGAAACAGAATTGGGCCCTTTCCAGTGGCATTCTTATACTGAAGTCAAAACATGCTAATTGTTTTTGCATTTACTACCAATTAAGGAGAAGCACTCAAAAACTTGTATGAAATAACATTCTACCAATGACAACCACACGTAATTAGGAAACGTCTGGGAGTGTAGGGTGAGGTGAATCCCTACACAGAACAGATTTCTACACATTAAGAGCCCACAAGCCAGTAGTAACACCAAAACAGTATCAGACTAGAAACAGAAAGATCCAACAGACCCAGCTCTAAGACAACCAATACAGCCAGGCCTCCTGCCAAGCTCAGTGATCTGCAGAGCCAACCAGCTTCCAGCATTTCCAACAACTAGGCAGCTAAAAGGAAGAAACCAACCTCCTCCCAGCTGAGCATGTAGCAACAGCAAGAGCACAGTGACTGATGAAGGTTTGGAGTGTTTGCCACCTCCCTGAGGACCCCTGGCTAGAGCTCTGTAGTATGAACAACCCCAGCAGGCATCAGCCAAAGTGGTGACAGATCATGTACATAAGGCATAAACAGTAGAAACTCTTACCTTGGCTTCCTTCCTGTCTCAAGAGGTGAACTCCTGGTCTGAGTCTCCTCTCCAGAGGTCATTTTCTCCCCGTTGCAGCTCATACCTGATTACTGAAATGCTGTTGAAGTGGAAGCATATGGATGCCAAGAGGAGATGCATTACAAGCCAAGCAGCAGGTGGCAGGTGTTTAACAGAAGCCTGGGTGAGCATTAAGGAACACCTAACCTCAACACTGGGATAACTTACACACTTTGTGATACCACAGAACCTCCTGGCAGTATCACTGTGCCATGACTTAACTGTGCAGGCTTGGAGAGGACAGGGGATTCTACATCAGGGCTATCCCAACACAGTATGAAAAGTCACTGTTAACCCTCAATGTGGAGTGGCAACAGCTCTGTATGGGACAGGACAAACTGTACAGGCCTGAACAGCAGCCTAGACTGCTCAACACCATCTCTTTCCCCTTTCCTGTTCTCCAACTTGCAGGGCTGGGGCACAGAATGCAAGAACAGTCACCAGCCACACAAATACCAGTGCTTCCCAAGTCCTTAAACAGGAACTACATGCAGAGTCAGCGAGCAAGAAAGGAAACAAAGTTGTGATGCTGAGTCTTATCTGCTTTGTGGCTGCTAAGGGTCTGCAAGGGCTGATGGGCTGGGTTTTGTAAGGAAAGAATACTTGTGAATTAAATTCTGGAAGAGGAATTAGTGTCCTGCCAGTGATTATGTTATTAACAAAATGCCAACACTGCATTCACTTGAAAGGGCAAAAAATTAGTCAAGCTGTTAGACATCATCTATTCTTTGTTAGCAATTACTTAAATTCAGCAGCTCACATTTTGTTCAGAGCCACAGTTATATCCAGATATGTGCACTCCTGGATCCTGCACAGTGCAAATCTGTTTCTAGAATAGCTGGATAATCATATTTCCATCAAATTAGCCACTTACACATGGCACAGTGCTCAACTTGTCCTTCTACCACCTGCTAAAGGATGGCTGACACCTGATCTGGCACAAAGCTGCTGGGGCACCATGAAGAGCACATTTACACCCTATTACTGCTGGGTGCCACGTGGCTGCAGCCGTTCTGGCCCAAACACTGGCCCAAAAGGCAGATTTACTGTGTTGTTCTATTCTGACTGAAAGCACAGACTAAATCTTGCTTTTAGATACAAAACTCTAACAGAAATCACCATCACCTCCCAGCAAAATTGGCAGAAATCAGAGCTGACATCCCTAAAATTTCTAAGGGGAAAAACAGTATCATCCAAAACCACCAGGCAAACAGAACTCAACTTGGAGCACAGCTTTATTATCAGGGATTCCACATAGCATCCTGAGCACTGAGGGTACAAAAACAGCTGGAGGGCAGAGGTGAAGTGGGAACAGATACGCTAGGAGGATATTTGAAAGCAGGAGGAATTTTACTTACCAGATCTAAAAAAGCCAGTATTAACCAGATTTGGAAACATAAACCAGCACACATATCCCAGCTTTGCTGCCCTTACCAGAATTCTACCAAGCCACCAAATCAAGGCAGACGTCAGGAGCAGCAACCAGTGTTAACAGGTACAGTGTTGGATGAGCTACAGCTGCATAAGCAGTGCTTTGACTTCGATTCTCTTTGACTGAAATACAGGCATTTGCAACAGCCTCTGCCTCAGGGTAAATAGACACACAGTACAGCTCAAGATATTCCAGCCTAAATTTGACTGAAAGTTCCTTTGTGTTGGATTACACACTTGGATTGTTCAAGCAGCCCAGGCTAAACCTTGAATAAATCAATGGCTTTGTGAAGGAAAGGTATGACTGGAGAAGTCACACCTCAACCCTCACTTTCCCCATTCATCACAGGGAGCTCATAATCCACTCTGACAACGATCTGAAAATCCTCCTGGCACACTCAGTATTTTGGTGACTGTTCAATCCCAGACCCAGCCTAAACAAGCTAGCATTGGGTGGTTGTTGGATCAATATTTGCAACGAAAAAACTCTTGTAGAAAAGGACAAATTATATTGTGTACACAGTGCTTGTTTTGTAATAGGACTGGCAGGCTCTGAGGAAGGGGGGTGCAGACATAAGATAACACTCAATGCAGAGAGCACGTGGGGGAGTTCAGTGCATTCCCTTCCACTCTGCAAGGGCACAAATGCTCAACAGCTGCATCTAAAGAAGAATTGTTCTGAATTTTTAAGCTGAAAACAGTCCATGGAGGAAGTTCTTGGGAAACTGGTGAACTTTAACCTTCCCAGGATAAGCATACCCACGTAAGTGTGAATGGGAAAGCTTTCAGTGCACTGATAGACGTGAGAAGTGCTTTGTCTTTAGAGAAGGGCTGCACAGCCCTTCTTGTGTTTGAGCCCTGGGTGAGGAAGGGAGACTTAAGCGATAGTGACTTTGTTCTGCTAAGTGGCAGCTAAAGGTTTTGCTAGGTCACTGCTCAATTCAGCAGCCGTGGGAGGATTCAAAACCGAAGAGGGAGAGAAGGCATCTGGAGAAATGCATCCTCCATGCTCTGTAGGGTCCTATATCAGCTTTTATAACCACAGCACTTATGAGCACAAGCTCTAAATTTAACTTATGTTTCCTCAATGTCTGTAATGTATCCTCCATGCACTATTTTTCAGTGCTGAAGGTGTTACTGTAGAGGGGGAAACAAAGCTATCAGGATAAATGCTGGATTTAAGCTTTCAAAATGGACATTGCACTCAAAGGGCAAAAACACTTCACAGAGTGCAAGGCTACCAGCACTAAGTGTGCTTCCCAAGGATGAGGTATCCTCCAAGTCCTGGAAGTACAAGGAATGCTTAGTTCTACAATGTGTACTGGGAATTAAGTCCTACCTGGTGCCTGTGAGGTACTTGGTGCTGGCTCAGGACTCAATGCCACCTTTGCCACAGGTGATTTATTCCTCTCCTACTCTCAGCTGAGAATGCATGAGCACTACCCCCCCACACACCCCTCATGTGCTGGCAGATTTGCTCAATGCAATTCAACGGCAGACTCATCCAGGCAAGAGCAGATCTTGCTGCTTCCTTTGCCCAGTTGGGAGAAACACTTCAGAACTCCATTTCAGAAGCAGTTTTCTAGACCAGACTGATTTAGATATTGTCAAGCCCCACATCTGCCAGTGGTTTGCTTCAGTGTTTTATTTGCACGAGGAAAATGCATTCCAGTTTTTCAGTCACAGTCTGGCCTAGCAAGGTCTGACAGGACAGCTATCCAGGAAAATGCTTAAATTATTCTCTGAAATGGGACAGAAGCCCATTTGGTGAAAAGAGTGAAGCACCACACATCCAAATGAAAGCAAAGCTGTCTTTTCTCTGAGTGCCAACAGGAACAGTTCCATGGTCCCAAACTGCTGTGGCTCATGTTACCCCAAGCAACCCAGTTTGCAGGCTTCCCTCTGGCAAAGAAGTTTCAACTCAAAAGCTCTAATATACCTTGAGCATTCAGGGTCAAGAGAAGCAGGTGAGAGAAAATGTGTGGTTCAATGCATAGCACTAGAAAGAAGTTCTTCTTTGCTTGCTCCAGGATCACCAAGTCTCAGGTCCCCAGACCAGAGCTCTGATAGCTTCTCACATACATAGGTTTGTGTCCACACCTAATCTACAAACTCAGCCCTGCTTTTAAATGATGAGTAAACTGTACTGTGTGTTCATCTACAGTGTAAATACCCCACACAAAACAACTGAACTCCTGTGCTGGAGTCCAGGCACTGAAAGAAGAAACATCTGTTGCCAGGCACAGATCCAGCAGGGATTACTGCAGTCACAGCAAGGACTAAATCAAAGGCTTATGCCTGGACTTAATACATATTGTGAGCACAAAACCCGTATTGTGAATGCAAATGCCAGACTGAAGAAATAAAGGAGTGGGTCAACAAGTCTAATATTTACCTCTGCCATGCCAGGCAGCTGCCAGGACATTAAACATGTTCAGGGTGCAGCACATGGCCATGGAACAGCTGTACAGCTGTGCTTCCCCAGCACCTCCTCCTTCACCTAGTGGCCTGCAATTTAGCCTTATTTTAAACACCAAACCTTGTGTTATGGTACACAGAAAGAAACATGACTTGCTGCGGGACTACCTCAGGACTATTTTGTAGGATTTTTGCAGATAAATCCTTTCATGGGGAGGTAGAAGGGCAAGGTTTACAGCTACTGCTGTGTAGATGTAGAGCACAGGCAAACTGTGCCTGGCCCATCAAAATCAGATCATACCCAGACTTTCAACAGATCAGCAGCAACATAATTCTGCTATCTGCAGTGAGTTTGCTCTCTCCTAATCAGTCCCATTACTGAAGAACAGCCCCAAAACTGAGATGGACAAATAGCAAACCATTACCTCAACAGACAGGAGAGATCAGTGCTGAAGCAGTCCAGGAATATGAGATTGATATGCAGGACAGTGGGAAACAGGCTAAGAGTGACAGCACCTTACCCTTCCACAGCCAGGCATGGCCTACAGCAACCAGTTATGTTGCCACTTTATAGGGCACTGCATCACATCAATAGTTTAAGCAGAGGAAGCTTTGTGCTCGTATCAGTTCAGAGACAGCACAGATGAATCTCTGTTCTGTGCCTTTCAGCAGTAGCCTAGGTATAGATCATGGTTTAAAAAATGCTGCCCCCAAGAGAGCTTTCCAACTGCTCAATGCAGCTCTAGGGGAAACAGATCAGCTATGGGAGGCTGCAGAGATCAGCAAGAAACTATCACCAAAATGTGTTTTGAAAAAGGCCATGGAACTAAAACTTATGTGTAGCAAAGACAGCTGCCCCAGTCAGCAGGGATGGCACCCAAGAGAAATGACTGCAAGAGGCAGGATGTAGGCTCAGGTGGCATTCTCCAAGCAGTCACCCCAGAGCGTGCTGCTGCAGCAGGACACAGCACACGGAACACCAAAGATCCACTGCACTTGAAGACTTTTCATGCATTCCAGAGGGATTTGTCTCAGGCCCAAGATGAAGTCAGTTAGTGGATCTTCTAACTGTACTCTGAAGGCTATCACTGATACTATTATCACAAGTGCTTATCTCAAATGTCATCTGAAACTTCAAGTACTGAAGAGTCTCATGAGCTGTCCTCTTCTGGCTATCAAGGTTGAAATTTTTTTTCCACAAACTTTGTTAAATTGATCTTATTAGACCACTTCTCTGTTTACTAAGGCACATACAGATGACCATGCCTCACTAGGATCACAGTCTGAATGAGACCCTCCAATTCTCATGAGCCTCCTACTAGGGTGCTGGAAGGCACTGAAGGACAGATGTGCACTGCAATGTAGTTAACTCACTTTAATAGCAGTGAGAACAATAAAAGCCAATTCAAAAAATACCTGAAGGCAATTTTAATTTCCTGTGTTAAACCCCTCTGTATCAGGTAAGGTTTACAGCTGCAGGTGAGCTCTATGAGCCTGTGTGCTCCATGTAACACACATGGATTCACTCAGTCTGGAGAATTTCCTCTGCAGTCTGCACTGAGCCCTCTCAGACTCTTCAGCTACAAGACAGCCAAGAAGAAATTCATACAGGAACTTAAAAGACTAGACAGGAATCAAGGAAATAAAAGAGCTATAATGGAATGAAATCATCCCTTGTCCCCTAAAATACACTGTCACATCTGAATATATTAATTAGGAAGGCCAAACTACAGCCACACCAACACTCCTGCCTAATACAAGCCAAAGTTTATTCATTTTTTTCAGTAAGGGAAGCTACAGACCCACACCACTTGTTCCCAGCTTCAGTGAATCATACAAAATGTGTTGTATTGTACCCTTGCAAGTCTGGGTTTGGTTAGCTTTTTGGAGGGGAGTGTGGAGGCGTGTGAAGTCTGCTTTTGTATTTTAGAAAACCCAAGCACCACCTGACTTTATTCACACATCCAAGACTTACTACAAATGGTGCAATGCAAGAAGGTCACTGGTTCCTAGAAAAAACCAATTCACAGCAGTTAAGAGTTCAGTTGGGCTTTGTTTAGATTATAAAAAAGTTGTAAAATACTCAATATTTTCCACATTCCAGCACAAATATTCTGCATTTTAAAGAGGAAACAGACTTCCTTCAATTACATGCAAGTACTGTCAAGTCATCAGTACTTCAAATCCACGTTTTCCAGCAAGATTAACAAGCAGGTGCACTGTTATCTCCCCCAAATCCTCATTTCAAAGGGGTATGTGCAGGCTCATGACTGTGGAGTTTCTTTCTGCCTTGTAGCTGTTAAGAGCTGATAACCTTTTTAAGCATCCTTAGCCTTAATTTGTGCAACACAAACCCCTGCACACTGATTTTTACAAGCCAGCATCATCTCAGTCTTATGAGTTCCATATTCACAATATGCAATACAATATGAAGGTAATCAAATTCAGTGAGCAGGCTTGCTGCCACATCTGGGAAATCTGATGCCACAGTCAGGAGTCCTGGGTTGAGCCACACACTGTCCTAAGAATGAAAATCTAAGTCCCAGGAGAGCATCATTTGAAACCCTCCTTTAGCAGTTAACAGAATTCCAAAGGTACACTTCTACAGCTGTGTTAACACCACTGAGAAAAAACCTCCAACAAGTTACACTGACCTCAACAATGTGCACATTTTAGAATGTTCTGAGTGATGCTTCTTTAGGTATTTGAGATTATCCTGATGTCAGTTTAGCTGAGCATGTCTGCTTTGTACATAAGCAACTGGTTAAAGTTCTGAACATCCCTGGCTTCTGCGAAGGAGGAGGAACCTGAAGACACTGAAAGTAGGGCAGTGACTAAGTATGTGAATAATGCAAAACACATTAAAATATAATTAACATAGAGCAGTTACAGGAAAGCTATTCATTACCCACTGTTTAGAGGCAACAGATTCTTCCTTAATAGTATGCACAAGATACTAAGTTTCCATCAAGTTCAGCCAAGTTTGTTGTTCTGTGTTTCACTGCTATTGTTTCAAATAATAAGAACAAATACAACACAATCAGGTTTTCAGCAAACCATAAATACAGATCTATTGAAGTGAAGCCATCCAAAACTGTTGTTTTCACAGAGTTTGTGTGTACAGCACACCCAGACTCCACTGGACCAAATACACTGGAATCTTAAACAGAAAACAAGACATGTTTATAGGGAGGATATACAGAGATTTATTTAATCAGGTTTACTATTTACAGTTGAGATCACTTTCACATACTACTTTGCTACTCTACATGGCTACATTGTTTCCAAACCAATTGAAGGTCTACAGTCTAACAGTTCACTCAACACATAAAACGCTCTTCATAGAAAAATGAAATATTTCATTATAGAACAGTAGTGCATACATTATACTCCTGAAAAGCCAGCTTGCATTTTAAACCACTAATGTTTGAAAGACTGGATCTCTGAAGGTCAAAACTGCAGTCACATAATCCTAAAATGTATTGTTTGTTTCTTTTTTTCAATTTCTTTATATATAAAGTTTAGTGGACTTAAATGTTTTTTTCTTTTTTTAAAAGTGACACTGGTGAGGGGCAAGAGTAAAACATTTTTCTTCTCAAATTAAATACAGCTGGCTTCCTTTGTACAACTTTGGCCAGAAAAGTTCCATGTAGTAAAGGTTTAAGACATCCTCTGTTTATATGCAAGAATCAGCCAGTTAATGCTTAGAGGTAATCTACCAAAGTAGGCACACATCCTTTGACTTTCATATCAACCAAATTACACTTAACTTGCAAATGGTTCTGAAATTAGAAAGTTTACTAGCATACTAAAACATTTAGATACATGAATAGCTGGCTAAAACAGTGAAAGTCACAGGTAATTATATGGGTTTGTGTAAAGCTGTTGTTTTGCCCGTCACCAGTGCACAGTGCGGCTGCCCTCAGGTCTGAAAGGTGTGCTTGGACTAAGCTTGGGGCAAGAAAGCTATGGAAGTAAACCTGGCCCATTCACCTTCCACAGAAGTGGGGGAAGATTGAATTGTGTGTTTGAATTCTCTTCTAGGCATAGGTTCCACCAGCAATGAGAAGCTCGTAGGCAGGATCTCGACTCCTCCTACATAGAACTATACAGGCACACAACATGCCCAGAAGCTAGGGAGAAAAAAAAAGAGAACAAGCTTGAGTACAAGGAAGGTATTTCGAGACACTCAACCTCAGCACAGACTGTCAGCATGCTTCAACAGTGTAATTAACATAAATGGCAACAAACAACTGCTCCTGAAAGAGCCTTGGTTCCTGCTGCAAACTTCCAGGGCCACAAACTTCAGCCTCATTTTCTTACGAGATTATTCCTGGACATCTAAAACTAAACTTGATTTTGGTCAGCCACTTGTATTCTGCCTCAATAATTCAGATTCAGATGGAAGAAACTCCTAATGTTTTTTAATGAAAGGTACAGAATCTGGAATGGAAAATCCAAGTGTAATTCAAATGCATCGGCTTAACTGCTATGATGAGAACGGGCTTTTGAAAGAGATTTCATAAAACTCTCTCTGTGAACATATCCTATTAGAAAGCTTAAATCTAAGGCATAAAATTCATTTTTAGACACGTTAAAATTCACAGTACCACAACTGTGCTGGCATGCTTGCCAGGATTTCAGCTATGATCACCCTGTGTCCACCTGCAAGACTTAAACCACACAAATAATCACGGATACAGGGCATGATATTTTAAAGAAGTTGCATGTTTACTGAAGGTAGAATGAGACTTAAAACATAGCAGGTATAGTGTTGTGTTCTGTGGTCTACAGTAACTGGCAATAGCTTCTAGTGAAGTATGACTGTATTGATTTGGTTGTATGCACAGACGTTTATTCACAGATACAAATACTTCGGGAGGCTCCTGTCCTATCTCTGGATTATAAAGCACCACTGTGAAGCTAACTTAATTTCTTAAAAAAGAACCCACTCCAAAAATACACCACAAAAACACCCCTCAGACAGAAAGCAAACAAGAATGAAATGGGTGAGCAAGCAATCAAGTGTACATCTTCCTCTCTGATACAGCAAAAGCCCAGTGAAAATAGTACTGGGACAAAAGGAGAGTTACTGACTTTCTTACAGGCAAATGCAAACATCAGATGGGTAACATGTTTTAAAATTAAATGATGGTACACACATTGTAGTATTCCAGTCTGCTAAAAGACTGAAAACAGAACATTTAAAAATCCTAAATCTAAATACACAGTGATTAGGAAGAGGCATGATGAAATGCTAGTATGAGCTTTTTATTTCCTGGAAGGAATGAACTGTAAAGATCAATACTCTTCTTTGTCTGTGGTGCACTGTCTGCTTAGGATCTATAACAGAAACCAGCTTAGGTTAAAACAACATAAGGAGAGTAATGTAGTATGGCACTTCAGCTGTCATTAAAAACAGCACCTTTCTTCACTCTGGTGGTTACAGCTCACAGACTGACTCCTAAATATGTTCCCATAGAATCGTGGAATGGTTTGGGACAGACCTTAAAGGCCATCCAGTCAAACCCTCCTGCAATAAGCAGGGACATGATCCACACCAGGGTGCTCAGACAGATAAATTCATGTCAGAGCAAGAGGAAACAAGCTACATGAGATAATGACTCACCATGGACACAGCCCTCCTAAGTGAGGAGGGAATATCTACAATTAAACCCACTTCAGTCAGACTTGTAAAATGGAGAGTTTGTGGTAGTGGCTACTGAACTCTCAAGAAGACTCACAGCCTGCAAGTACAAAAAACTCTTCTCTGCTGTTCAAAGCCGGGAGATAAAATGAAAAGTGTGATGCAGAGCAACACCTCTTTTAGTCTTTTGCTAGAATTCATTCTAGCCATGTAAATAAAATGAATAAAAGTAGATCCAGGACATTTACAGTTATTTGCACAAGGACAACTCTGTTCAATGACTCCCTCGAGATATTTAATTTATACAGGGTTGTGTGAAATCTCAAACATTCAGATACTATAGCAAAATCTCATGCAATTAACTTCTGAGTTACTATTTAAACCATTTTTATCCTTTAGGAGGTCTCTGAGCATATTCCTAGAATTCACTATAAACACAGAAGTGACTCACATAACTCAGTGTTCTCTACAGGCATTATTTATTATGTCATTAAAAATACACTAGCACCTCTAAACATTTTAAGGCATTTGAGTCTGTTTCTCTTGGGTTGCTGTTTAATATTGTGAACAGCTATTTCAGACATCTGTGTTGAGAAAGGATCCATGAATCCTCCTCTTCACCAGCTTTCAGGAAAGTTTAAACATCTCCTACATTCAGATTTGTTTAATTTTTTATTAATTTTGGTTTTAATTTGCCTGCTAGCAATAACTACATTCAATGTTGCCCCAAACTGCTTTTGTATAAAAATTCACTGGCTGTATATACACGTGCCCTTTGTAAATGATCAACAACCACAAAAAATGTGTCTTTTCCCCCTTCAGTTTGCCTCCTATCTATTAATAGTTCTGTGCTGTCACTGTGGCTGGGACCAGAGAATTATTGCACACTGGAAGATCCCCATGGTAACAGAAACATGAACATACCAAAAATTACTTCTATGCAGAACAGACTAAGTTGTTAATAAATTCCAAGCCTTGCAAAAATACTCTTCTCAGTCTTTTAATTTTAAAGCAGTTATTGAAGGTTAAATTTGTTGACTATAGGCTGTCAGAGGTAATGAACTTTGAACAGCCTCATTGCATAAGAAAAATAATCTGTTAAGAGGGGACTGTGCAGCCAGCATAGGGAAGGTAGCAAAATTCACCAACTGGTAAGAAAAACAATTATTCCTCTAGATCTACAGGATATGACCGAAGTTACAGGCATGTGCTAAGGTTCACATTCTATCTCCCTTTCATTTAGCCCACAGACCATTTTGCTGAGAATTGGGTCAAATACATATTTGAATTCTGTATGGCGAAGTCAAAGATGTCAGAACTTAGGTCTCAAATTTCAGGAGATATGTAACAGGAAAGTTTGCACAGAAGGGTGCAAGCAGCCACACTGCCATTGCAAGCATGTGTCAGAAACTCTGGGCCAGGGCCAGAAAGGATTATACCTGTGCTGCCTTTTGGAACAGACCTGTTCATCAACTCCAAAACTAAGAATAATGCCTCCTCTTGGGATTCACCTCAGTCAGTTTCATAAGATATACCTTTTTTTGACATAAAAATTTGTCACATTAACTATGGTTATGATAAAGACATTAATTTTCAGTACACAAATACTTTTCATTGTTTAAACAGACCAAGTATCACTTTAACAAAGTGTTAAGAAAGATAATTAAAACGATATCTTCCCTTCAGGAGACTGAACACAGATCTCATGAAATTTGAAATTCTATAGCTGAAGTAGTCTGGGTCTGAACAGTTCAGCACAACTGTACACAATACTATGAATATTTCCTTGTAGCATTGAAATATAAAGGGAACTCTATTTTCACAAGACTGTTTGCAAAATATTATTTACCTTCAAACTTACAATCTGGCTCAAAAGCTGCTTTTGAAAACCAAAGTGCTTAAATTGTTGGACTTGACAGGTTTTTTTTTTTAATTCAAATGCTATTAAGAACACTAAAGTAACTCTGAAATTAGTTTTTAATTCTCCAGCATATGTACTCAGAGACCATAGCATAGGCACAGTCTGAAAATAATGTCAATGCACCAAGTCTGCCAGCTGATGAGTACTCAATTTCAATTTTACAAATATGTTTGGGAGACAGTGCTAGTCATTTTTTTCCTTCCTTAAAATTTAATAAATACAAATATACACATTAGTTTATTTCTTCAGTTACCTTTTTATGACCAGGGTAACTCAGCTACAGTATACAGAGTACACTATCAAAAACCTTGGGTGCATCTCCCAGGTGGTCCTGACATTATTTGTAGACCATGAAGAACAGTTAAGCTGATGTACCTCTAAAACAGCATGAAGAATGAGCTGTTTAAAAGTTGAAGATTAAATACTACACAAACTCTTCAAGTGTTAAATGCCATCAGAGGACATTTATGATACTTAATACCTAGATAATTAAGTTTTCACAAAATAATTTACCATTTACATCACAGTGGATTACTGCAGGTAACACTGACTGTTCAGCTCTAACAGACTGTACATCCACATAGCAGTGGGAAGTTTTGTGTTAAAGTGCAATATCTGTATGTGCATACCTGTAATCTGTACTGCAGTTTGGATCTAATTTGAAAGAAGTTAATAGATAAAGAACATTCTCTTACCTGAATAGCAGCAAATGCTAGTGCTGCCCAGATGACATACATCATGATCTCCTGAAGCTTCTTTACAACCAGAGCCTCACACCCCTGAAACAAGTAGGCTTCTTATGCATCAATCTGGCAACTGGATTTGGACACACCAAAAAACCCCCAAAGCATCACACAGGGCAGAAAGATAATGCTAATACTAAAAAAATTAATTAGATGAAAATTAATGACAGATAAAAAGAGATGATTAACCACATCTACTTTCTGTTAAAGCAAATACATCCAAGAGTTGATTTTCCCCAGAGAAAATGAATTGCCAGTGAAAGCATGTGGCTGTGTCAGTTCATGCTGTGGCTGCCTTACCTCCGAATAAAGGTCCATGGGGCGGGTCAAACTGCCAGTGCAATTGCTGAGGGCTGCTTTGCAACAGCTGAGGGGCACACTGTTGTTTTTAGTTTGTTTGAACCAGACAGTATTCTCCCAGTCTGAATAGTTATGGATCCCACAGCAGCGTAGCTGGAAAATCAGACATGTAAAAAATTCAGTTCTAACTACAATACCAAGAGGACAAGTATAGTATGTTCCACTGCAGAAAAATACTTAAGTACCGCATGTTTCAATAGAAGCATAGATTGATAGCTAATTAAATAAAAATTTATCTCCCCATCAGCAATGTAATAATATAAATTTTAACCAAGTTAAGCTATTTATTGTCCATTCAGCAATTTCCTAGATTTGTCAGAACGGAGGAAGGCCATCTACACAAGCAGCAGAGCAACAGCATCTGTATTTTAAGGACAGAAATGAGTATAAATCTGGCACGTGTCTCGCTGTCTCACCTGCCTCTGTACATAGTCAATAGCACGGCTGGCTGCATCAGGATTTGTCCCATTGTATCCATTGTATACTTTCTGAATGCTGTGATCAACTTCATCCTCCACCTAGGAAGGGGTAGGAAAGCATCTGCATTAGCTCACCAGCAGAAGTAGCACAGGTTAGGAAACATTATTTTGCTTCCAGCTGCAGCATTTCAGGAAACCAAGGTAACTCCCCATCATCTGAAATCAGCATAATTCAGTGATAACAGCTTCCTAAAGTTTAAACCTGACTTTTGCAAAGATGTTGCGAGCTTGCAGCTAAGGAAGAATGAAAATCCAGGCAGCCACCTTCCAGATTTTAGGCAAAGTAGCTTTGCACTGTCTCTCAGAAAACAAACATGCTTTTCCTGTGACACTGTGGCAGACATTTTCATGAAGTAAAGGGCTCTCCATAAGAGCATGCACTCACCTTCCTACTTCAAGGTTCCATTCCAAAACCAGCATAACCATCTGGGCTAACTCATTCCCCTTGGGACTACAAGGATATTGGGATCAAAAGGTACTAAATCATACCACCTACTCTTCTGGCTTCAGCAAAGGTAAATAAATTCTCAAAGATGCCTTCTGGCTCACCCTACAGTGACCAAGCTCTCTGTTCAGCCCCAGTCTCCCAGGACTTCCTGAGGAACACCAGGGGTAGTACATTGTGTATAGCAACATTTACTGCAATAGGTCTTAGAACTACTGCAAATGAATGAAGACTCTGTCAAGTACATGTTAGAAATGATGCCACTCAAGAACCATCACTTGTTCTCTCAAAAGTCATTCTATGATGTCTGGTCTGGAGGAAATCTTACTAGAACCTTTTAAGTATTACATTTTACTGTAAACTATTACTTAAATAATACACTTAATACATTTTACTGTAAACTATTACTTAAATAATAGTGTAGTGCAGAAAAACATTTGTGCAATTTTAAGATTAACTCTGATTTGATGTTTTTCTATCACATTCAACAGGAATTATGTGTAAGGAATGTAATCTTAAGACTGAGCACTAAGCATGCATACTCTACAGATTTGCAAGCTACAGTAGGAAGGTCTTGTCAACACATCATTCCTTTAAATACTTTAATGGAAGAATTTTCTGCAGCAATAGCACAAGCTGAATTCCATCACCACCCCCTCCTCAAGAATGCTGCCTATTTCAAGATAGGTATGCATGAAATTCAATTTAACTTGCACAGGCAACTTGTCTCAGACCAGTTTAAATTCAATTGTTTGATGATTTAACTAATTTGATTTACAACTCCAACTCAAAACAGCAGTTCAATTTGTCATATACAGTTAAAAAAAATTATTTCAGTGCTTACTTATTATTTGGCTTGTGGTTCAATCAGGGCAACATTATGCCTGAAAACCATGCAAATTTCGTAAGATCCAAAGAGAAATCACTAGCTCTACTTAATTGGCAGGTTTAATTAAAAATGAAGAGTGAACCCCTCTACCCAGAGGAAAAAAGCCGGCAGGTCCTCACACAACCAAGCTTGTTTAATGCCTACTAGCACGTCCAAAAAAGCTTTCCTTTTAGAACTATGGACCAATGCTGGAAGGTTCTGCAACAGCTTAGTCCATCTCAGCATGGCCTGGGCATGTTTCACATGGTTCTGAAACAGTCTGAACTGGATCAACACACAGGTTTACAGAGGCATACTGGAAAATTAAGTGATTCTAAGATCAATAATGTTATCTCAAGAGAGCATAGTGCCACTTCCTAGAGGAAGTAACATTGTGCTCAATGTTACTTGGTACCAACAACTGCTATGACTTCAATCTTTCATTTTGTTTGGAAGTTTGTATGGTGAACACAAAGTACTTCTAACACGATTCAGGTGCCTTTTAAAAAACCAAAACAAGACTCCCACAGATTTATACATACCATGTCAGAAACAACAGATCAAAATTAACAAAGCACAAAGCTGACTTATTTATCCTGGCAAAAATAATCAAAAGGCTAAGCAGACTTCCCCACCCAGCTCACCGCTAATCAATTTATTTCTTTTTATTTCTGATGCACTTGGAACAAGTTTCAGACACTAGACACTGCAGGGTACTAGAAAATTACCATCTTTCCTAACAAAACCTGTCTGTCCTTCCCAAAGATTTTACAGTCAGTTTTCAACTACTGACCTCTATAAACAGCTTAACACAAGATCATGCTGCCACCAAATCCAGATGACTCTCCCTCTTCTCCCAAGCTCTGGCCCTACATTACCTACTGCTTCATGAAAAACTTCATGAAAAAATAAAAAAAAAGCAAAGCAACAGGAACACACAGCTGGGCAAGGAAGATTCATGCATCTGCTTGTATCTGCTGTGAATACTGCTCACTGAAAAAGAGCAGTTCAAGATGGGAACATGGAAAAGAGTAAAATGACTACTGCTTAGTCCAGATCAGATCCATGGTAATTCCTGCACATATAAAAGCACACCTCTGCAAGTACTGAAAGGAAACCATTCAGATCAACATGTAAGAACCCACTTCTACTACCCTGGAATTTTAGTGCTTTCCTCAGTGGCTTCTAACATCTACTTCCACTACAAACTTCAGAATCCCCTATGATCATCTCAGTTCACTGCCAAGATAGCAGAAATCAAATGCAAAGCATGAGAAAAACATATTTGGAGTTCAAGCATGGCCAGCAGAGCACTTCTGTTGAAGCAGCTATTCTAAGTGTTATGCACCAGGTCTATAACACAAACACTTCAAGGTCGTGTTGTCAGCTGCTTACTCAAAGCAGCCTCCCCTGGCACCCAAACAAAAACACCACTTTTACTTCCAAGCTGTCCCATTTGTTCCACAATAGCAGGAGAAAGCAAGAAGGAGAAAATGCTGAACCAGTGAGACCTGTGTTGTTCACAGGACACAAAAGGCCCAAGAAAGATAAATACTGTACTGTAGTTCAGCTTGCTGGTAAGATAGCCCTGAGTATCCTACACTGCAAACATGCTCCACATCACAGCTAAAATACCTTCTCTGGTTGTCTTTTTTTTTGGTCAGAATTTAGATCTAGACATATAAAAAGCCAGTAAACTGTACAAGTTAGAAATTTCTTCAAGCTACACTGCGGCATCTCTAATACCATGTAGCATATTTCTGCCATATATTATGCTGGTAGAAATAGCTAATTTCATTTTCTGGTCCTGTTTCTTAATTCCATTAAAAAAACAGTGGAAATAGTTGTAATTTGTTTAGCTATAATCCCTGTCAACAACCTGTGTAAAGCTAGAAAGTATACATTAACACACTCAATCTATTTAATTTTCTAATGCAGTGTTAGTTTGCATACCAAAACACCTGACAACATTTAAGTATTGTGTATCAAAAACCATGTCCTATGTTCAAACATTGTGTAGCCTCAAACATTCACAAAGTCAAAGCATAAATAAATTAGAAGACTATCTGGAAAATGTAAAAGTACCACCAATTACTGAGACTCCCTTCTCATGTTTAACTATTAACAATATGTTCCAGGTAATTTTTTACCTACAAGATAGCTCTCTGAATTGATGTTCTACATTTTAAGGTAGTGGTATCACAAATTAATCCACTCAGATGTTTGATTTTATTCCTTAAATACCTATTAACAGTTCCACAGAATCAAACATAGTAAAGATCATACTTCTGTATTATAGTCAGTGTTCACAACAAAACATTTACTGAAACTGAAGTTCTTACCTTTGCTCTGTAAATGTATCCAAGAACCACGACCACAACTTCGGTGATAAAAACTAAGAGCAAGATGATCACAAACTGCAAAATACAATCAAGAGTGTTTGTGCAAATAGTTTTGTTTGCCTAATAAAGTCTCCATGTGTATTTTTTTGTTTAAAGTTACTTTTACGGCAAGGTTTTGATCTAACAGTTAATCTAATGCAGGCACTTAAATTGACCAAATGAGCCCAGAATTCATTCAAGACACTTTAGTGTTCACAGATTCACCAAGTAGTAAGAAGCTGCCCAGTCAGGCAAGTCCAGCTATCATTAGCATTGAAAATACCATACTGCAGGTCTTTAATCAAGTGTTTCTTTCAATCTTTGTTAGATAAATAGGAATGTCTCATCAAAGAGGCTACCCAGGCAGCAGCTTGGAGTGGTACATGAACTAAGGGAATGTTTCTTCAGATTAAGCTGTGTAACAACTGGAAAAGACAGAAGCTATGCATCTGTCTTGTTGTATTTAAGAGCACTTTTAAAGAAGTCTACACAGCATTCAACAAAAGAAGCCCCAAACCCCCCTGCAGGGACAGTTTAGATACCAGCCACTCTTCTTCCCTACCCAGGCAGTTTTCAAGCCAAAATTACAGTTCAAATACTTGGAAACCACAGGGCATACAACACTGCAAACCAAATGCTCAAGTAAGCCAAGAAGAAAATAATCAGGCATTATGGCACCCCTCAGTTAACCTTGATGCAAGACACTTAAAGCAAGAAGGCTCCTGAATCACTTTTCTCTCTCTCCAATATCTCTAACACAAGATAGAAGTGAGATTTAAAAACTGTTATGACTTAATCATATGGTTTTACATTTTTTAATGAGATTACCACAGTTCTAAAAAAGGTAAAACTGAGATGCCTTCTGCTGCTAGAACTGTTTAATTTAACACCTTTATTCAGAACAGAAAATTGAAACAAGATGTTCCTAACAAAATTAAGCAGAAAACTTTTAAGGCCATAAAGAAAAAACTTTAAGTAATATTTCAGAAGTTTATTTAGAGAGAAGGCAGCCAAATATACACCAGACCAAGACTCTGTAGGAGCTCTGCACTTACCGTAGCCAGTCCACAGCGACTCTCTCGAATGGTAGCACAGCACCCAATAAGTCCAATAATAAAAAGCAGTGTTCCCACAGCTATGATGATAACAGCTGGAATTAGTGTATAGACATCTTCGAAGAAGTGATCATAGTCATCATATGTGATGAACACATAGGCTCCCACGTAGCACAGGATGCCCGCGGCTGCCTACAATAAGCATGAAAACAAGGTAAGTCCCTTGGAACACCAAGCCCTTCCTTCAGCAAGGTAACTATTTTATCAAACACTATAAAGCAGTGTTCCTCAGAAATTCTGCTATTTAATATCTGTGACCTACAGTCAGAATAAAATAGATGTACACATTATAAACTTCAACCTCTGCTAGGGTGTGGTGGATTCACATTGATTGACATATGGGGAAGAAGTAAGAAAACACCAACAGAAGTGACTTCTTTGAGAGAAGCTGCTGAGAGCTTCCACTGTGCCTGGGAAAGGCCAATAGCTGGCTAGTTCTAAGAACTGACAACATTTTGTGTGATTTAGAAATTAGACCCACCCCTGTGAGATCCACATTTTAAAAACCACAAGCCTGAGAACTCTCTCTTTGGTTTTGGCCTAGAAAATTAACAGAGCTTTGGTGGTGCCAGCCCCGCTCCCCTGTGGCCAGGGGGAGGCTGGGCCAGACCCCAGTGGCTCCCGGGCATGGGACAGGAGGTTGGGAGGCCCTGGCCCAGACCACGGCTGCCAACATCTTGCCAATACTAAGCCCTTCCCCTGGCCCGGACAGAGGGAGGGGCACAACGCGGCCTGAAATCAATCATCAGGACTGCTGCGGCCACTGTCTACGGCCATCCCACAGGCCTGGCAAGATTTAACCCTTTCAGTGAACAGATGAGACCTGCAGACCATGATCCTCCCCTCGAGAGAAAAGGACAAAGTAGGGACACATAGAAGACAAAGTGAAAACACCGAGGTCAGTAAATAGTCCAGCCCTAGACGGAAGGTGAATGAGGAGATGCCTTAGTGTTAGGCTGAAAAATTCTTTTGGTAGTGCTGTAGAGATGCACAATGATACACTAAAATATCCTCTTTAATTCATGAGAGTATGGGGAGATGAAACTGTAGATGTGAGCAAAGGCATCCACTGATAAAGCCAAGCAGATGCTGAAGTAGCTGTGATCCCATTAAAAGCCTGAACAGAGAGATTAGAGTGATGAAGACCCTTTGCCCCCTGAGAGAGAAGAAGAAAACCTCTGTTCCCAGAGATGATCACAGAGACAGATGAAAAGAACCTTTGCCTTTGAACAGCTCATCCTTAAAATAATACCCCATGAGTTCGTGGCCCATGGACACACCTCCAGGAGGGCTGTGAAAATGGTAGGAATTTCACGATGCAGAACTTTTCCCAGACAGCTGCTATTCATGGAAATGAAAAGCCATGAGAAAACTATTTCTTATGGAGAAGTCTTCATGGCATGACAAGAGACAACTCCTCTCCCTACAAGAACTACTGAAAGACTACTTATTATATATATTATATAATTATATAGTTGGTACTGACTGATTTATTACTGATTTACTGATTCCAGGTTTTGTCACTACATTGTCAGTCGGGAAAGGAAAAAAAGTTGGGCAGGGGGAGGAAAGGTGTTTTGGAGGTTTTATTCTGATGCTTCTTATCCTTGTGGTCCTGTTAAATAGTTTCTTTATACCTTTTAAGTTTTAAGCCTGTTTTGCCCTTCTGCTAATCCATATCTCACAGCAAAAAATAAGTAAGTGCACTAGTGATTTTAACCAGTGCTAAACCCATCACACTATTTGGTGGTTGGCTGGGAAACTGAAATTGGCAAATCTAAACCTCTACATAGAGAATGATGAACTGCTAGAAACAACAGCATTTCTGAAGGGTTCACAGGACTGGAAAAATCTAATTCCAACCAGAAAGCAGGTAGAAGCAAATACAAACCACCAACTATTAAAAGGCAGAACTAAATACCTATGTACCAAACCAGAACCAAATACAGAAATGTACCATTAAGCTTGCAAAATTGATGTTCTTGGGACTGTTGTATGAAATGATCCTTTTTAAACAAATTGTCAAAGTTACTGCAAAAGAAGCCCTGTAAAATGAATCTGCAACTAGATAGATTTAAACAGTAAGACAAAGCTCTTACATCCATCTGCCATGACCTTGCCTCCCTTACAACAATCCAAACGCATCAATACCTTCATTATCTATAAACTGAGCAGAGCTACTGAAAGAGAGACAACTGTTGCTTGAGGAGCCAACTAACACACATTTATTTTTAAACACCAGGGCCTTATCTGTGCTTTACCAGTGTCTTTCCTAACTGTCCCCACACCTGCTTCAGAACAAAATATCAATTTACAATGGGGACAATATAATCTGAGTTTCATGACAGGCTTTTCCAATGTGCCAATACAAGGCCAAGCTAAAACAATGCACTCAGAAGATGCAATGACAAAGCTATGACCTGGGGAATTTAATTTTGCTATGAAGGGTAGTGTTCCTACTACAAACCAATTCATACTCCGGACCACAAGAGCTCACTCAACTGCAACGTGACACACTGCAGCTCCAGTCTAAGGGAAAACACTGCAGGCTGCCTCCAGCCAATGCTCCCACTCACTGGCATTACAACTACCTCCTCCCTGCACTGTGAAGAGGAAGGCAGACACACATACAGCTGCTTCCAGCAGCTGGAATACTGCAAGGCTGGTTGGTGCTAGTGTACAATCAGAGACTCAATCAATAATTCAGTCTAGGAGGACATAATTTAGCCCAGCTGCCAGCACAAAGCAGGGTCAACAATGAATTCAGACCAGTTTGCTCGAGGCTTTGTCTCAAGTCCTCCTGGGAAGCCTGTTCAGTGTGGCACACAACAAGACAAGCCACAAGACAAAAGGTATCTAGGATTTCAGCCCTGTTTGCCACTACATACTAGATGCAACTCCTTTTTATAAAACAGTAATTCACAACCACTACCAGCATATTACTTTATGTATGGAATAGTCCCTGCAGCACTTTGTTAAGAGAAACACTATGTTAAAGAAAAAGATACTAAAGCCAGATCAAAAGTATCATCTACATAGATTTGAGCAACACATCTGACATCTCCACCTCTCTCTTTCTGCAGCAAAGGTAATTGTGTACTGTGCAGGAATCTTAAAGGCATCCAGGAGGCTTCATATTCATCCAAGAAAAGGTGCTATGTACATATAAGGGGAGGTAAAACAAAATTCAGTAACACAGAGTAAGACATCTTTTCCAGACAAGAGTGAACAAGCTATGGCAAAATCGCCCTCTTGCACAGATGTTGAAATGCAAACCCATCTGTAGGAACCCTGACATATTAGGTACAACAAGGCAAAATGCAGACACACACTTTCTGTACACAAAGCAAAGATTCAAAGTAGTGTCACTGAACAATAGAATTACATTAACTGTTGCCTAGCAATGAAGCGTGTGAATGGCAGGCCAGTGATGTAATCTCCTATTTCTAAGAACTAAAATGCTTGTTAGAAGTATGGTATGTTACAAGGTGGCAGATGAAAAACCACAGCTGTAGTTGGCATCAGGCACAGAATATATATCAGAGCTGAAATCAGAACCATTTGTGAATTCCTTTGTCCTTCTTTTGTTGTAATTTAATTGGCTTCCTCCTCGTTTAAGAAAAATCTGGATCATAAACTGCATAAGCACATACATTTGAAGAATATATTTGAAGTAAAAGGAGTTTAGCCTGAAAAAAAAATTTAAATCTGTCTACAGGTGTTATCTTTCTCTGCATCACAAAGCACATGCATCTTAAGAAACACTGCATTTGCAGCCTTTAGACAGATTAAAAGCTGCCTGGTTTGAAGACTTCATTAAATCCCTTCCAGACATGGTACAAGAATGACTAATCATCCATGACAGCACTGGGTCAAAAGTTTTGCTTCTGAACAATGTTGAAGAACATTGCTGTTTCTAAAACAGACACTGCCACTGTGATGAAGTGACCACACTCTTCAGAATTACTGCTGCTACCTCTTCAACAAGTAATTTGCAGGGGGGGTAGGGAAGGTCCTTAGAGCAGAGGTACCTGCTGGAGCCTGCACAAGGACTAAAAGCCATGAAGATTGAAACTCCTTCCCCATTTATCACAGCTGAACAGAGTTTTTGAACAGATACAGTATTTAGTCTATCACAGAACAATGAAAACAGCAACACTACCTGGTTATCTTACATGTAAACAAGACTGAGATGCCCTCCCTTTTCCTTCCACATCACAACCATGGGACACTGAGTGTTTATTTCAGCCGGCTCTAAACCAGGAAGGGGGAGGTCTCTAAAGAGTTTTAGCTGGGATGAGTAAAGTGCTTTTGAAGCCACCCTTTTAGCTCATCTTTTGATGATTTTCTCTTACTACCTTCTGGCTTGCATCACTGAATAGTCAAAGGAGTGTGTAAGAGGAGTCACTTTGGGTGAAACTAAGCCAGAAGACTGTCAGTACAGTTCCTTTGCTGACTGCTCTGAGGTATTCAGTCAATGGGACTGCACTGGCCTGAGGTCCCTCCCTCTTCACAGCTCAGCAGTTCCAACAGGTCTCAACACACAGCAGAGTCATCCACTGATACAAATAACAAACACTGCAACAGACAAGACAGTTTTAACCATACCAAGTGTGAAGTCTATGTTGACCAGGGCTGCACCAGCTAAACGCACATTTATTACCTGTTGCAACCAAGTGCAAAGTTGAATACATGAGCTTTTTAAAGTAAAAAAAAAAAAAAACAAAAGACAAACCAAACCAACTCTCCTCCTCCCAAAACCAAACAACCCACCCAAAACAGTACCATGTGCTTAAACCATCTATCTCAAAACAGGAATCATCTAAGGAACAGAGTCTATACAGACACAAGGATAAATTAAAAAAACCAAAACATAAAATAATCTAGATCTCAGTGTTCAGCATCCTGCACAGTAAACAGAAAATCAGCAAAGCAAAGTCCAAACTTGCTCAAGTCAAATACAATTGAATATAGAGCTACTGTTTTTACAATCATGTATTTCCTATCATTAAATGGAAGCCAAATATATGAACTACACACAGTTCAAACATGTTTTTTATAAACAGGCCTTGAAGGAAGAATTCTCCAAGTTAATCTGCTCAATGCTCTGAATAGATATGGCAGCATTTCCTGAATCTCTGCCAGGTCACATGCCTGTTCTAGGGATGTGACAGCATTCACACATCCTTTTAGTTGTCTGCATCTAAGTCACAGTTCTGAACCTGAAGCAGCATACATTTATTTTAGGATGAATTAACCTTTAAAAACACTGATATAAAAGTAGTCAATGAATACAATCAATGAATTCAAGTTTGTTGCAAAAGGCTTGAGCAATTCAACATTCTTTTCAACAGAAGCAAGTTTCAAATACACACAGACCTCTCACAGTCCAGAAAAATATTGATTTTATTACTTTGGCTGAAACTTCTATGGAGCTATTAAAAGCTCAACAATTATGCAAAGAACTGGAGAGAAAATGGAAAGATCCAATGACAATGATAAACATCACTCAAGACAATCTAGGAAAGCTCAGTTAAAAATTGAGGTTTTTTGAGTAGTCTTTGGACTGCTGTAACACAGCCTCTTAAGCTCGTGGTCATTTCATAAAGTCAGCTTTCACCTCTCACAAGCCCTGAGATGTACATGGCTGTATTAATGTCTAGCTGCACCTTAAAACACTTTCAGGGATTTAGTTTGCTTGTTTGTTTTCCAAGGAGGCTGCAAACACACACCAAGACCGGTTTTCACGTTTTTAGTAACACACTGCTGCAGTCTGAAAACCAAAATTGTGGCTACCTATGATGGGTGTAAGAGATTTAAACTTGTTCCATTGATCATTTATTTATCAACCATGGACATGCATCTTCATTTATGAGCAAATGCTTCCTTACATTACCCTTATAATGTTACTGCCAAGGAGATATGATCAACACTTGCAGGTTCATACTTTTACTCTTCACCTTGCAATAGAATTTTCTTCACTTTGGGACCCTAATAGAACACACAGCAGAAGTTCTTAATTTCCTTTGTGGTATCATTTCAATTAACTCAGCCAAAGAATAGTACTTGTCCCTTTAGAATTTATGTTTTATTCACTGTTTTAAGAAAAACACATACTCTCTGCACAAGAAAACGAAGGTAGCAGCAAAGTACTGTATCTTCAGAGAAAACACACCTGATATTCAGTTAGGCAAGAGGAGTATTTTGTATTTTTTGTAAGGACACTTACTTAAAACTTCCTACTGCTGCCAACTTTGGCACTGCTGACTGGTAAATGTTGACAGCAATGCATACACCACTCTAAAACCAATTATTCATTCTGCTGTGGAAATATCTTTCAAGCATGGTATTGTTAACTACACCCATGATTCTGACAGATCATCTACATCTTTGATTAAAAGAACCAAAGGAAAAAGTAAGAAAAAAACCTTTTATACTAACAGACCCTCAGCTTTTCTGTCTGAATCCAGTCCTAGGACCGTTTTCCCAACATGTCTATTACCCTCCTCACGTTAAATGTGAGTTTATCTTTGTTCTCACTGCCTTTCTAACATTTTTTTAAAAACAAAACACACGTCTACTCCAGGACAGATTTTTTGAGTCTACAGTTACTTTTATCCATGCATATCAACTCCTGAACATTTCCTACCCACAAGTAGGAAGACTGGCATTGTGGTCTGCCTCCAAATTTTTGGGCTTCTTAGAAGATCACCGGAAGTGGGGTTCTATTATTTGACTTTAGGGTATTTCTGACATTTTTGGTTCTTTCCAACACACTAGAGTACTCATAGCCTGATTACTATCATAAAAAGAAGGGGATGACAAAAACTTTCAAGTTTTCCTCTTAGATTTCTGTTCTTCAAAATTTATTTCCTTAACCTCAAAGGCCCAACAGGATAGGATCTCTCTGGGGTTTATTTATTTTATAACCTTTTCAGCACTTCACTGCTGTGTATCTCTCTCCCCACTCCCCTCCCAAACAAACCCACACCCATACTTGATATTTTCTCTGCTTCCTGAAATTGATGCATAACCAGCTTAGAACCCAATGGCTTCCTGACACTGTTCTCTTTGTTGTCATCAGTAATAAGTTAACTTGAACACTGAGCTATAACTGTCTTACAAAATCTTTTGGGAGAAGAAAGACAGCAATTCCATTCAGCTCTGTAATACAGCTAAAACTATCTTAAAGGCTTATAAAACAAGCAAGCCCTGTAAAATTCATGCAAGCCAGACTGCTCTGTCTGTACTAGCCAATTCAACTCTCCAACACCATGCCTGAACACCTCAAATTCAAAGGCTTTTTAGGTGAAAGCAAAAGGCTGAGCTAGGCTGCTTTTGCATTCAGCACTACATATTTGAAGTGCCACTAATTGCAAGATGTAGTGCATCTGCAGTCTTCTATCTCTTTAGAAACCAAGTTAACAATACAGCCATTCTTTTACATCTATTTAGTCACCAAGGCTGTAACTTGAGCTGGTGCTCTACCGTTCCCAGATTCCTTGCTCTGTAGGAGAACAATGATGATCACCCTGTGCCTCAAAGTTCACCAGGTAAAGTGATATTATAAATTCCTTGTACTATTCAAAGGTATCAAATTTAGCTTTGCAACTTGGCTGTGTTAGGCATTAAGATTTTTTAAGCTCAAGACCAGATGCCAAAAATCCTGAAAAATCCCAGGCAAAGACCTGAAACTCATCCTGTAAAGAAACATGAATGACACTATTGTGTTGCTTAAAAGCAAACTGAACTATTTATTACTAAAATTCAGGACCTGGCCACGTTTGCTATGTGAAAATTCATATTCAAATATTGTAAGAAAATAACACTTGAGAGTTTTAAATCCTATTTTCTTTATTAAAAGAACTAATCTTTTTAATGCATAGTATTTAAAACCATTACACAATCCTGAAGAATACACTTGCTTCACACTACCATTGTAGAAGAAGCAGAAAACATTCCATTTTTACATCCAGAAGCAAGTGTCTGTCAAGACAAAAGGGCTTTGGTGAAGTAATCTCTACAAAGTTACCTTTGGGATCATCCATCAACTAGTCTTTGATCACCAAAGAACTCTCAAGAAGTTTGTTTTGAAGTCTAGAGCAGTAAGTATTCTCAAGCTCAGAAACTAGAGAAATTGCTAGGCTTATTGCTATGTGAAAGAGAAAGTGAGCTCTAATCTCCCTTTCTACTAATAATTTGAATGATTTTTCCCATTGCTTCATTTTCTTTGTTTTTTTCTACCAGAAATCCCCAAACACATTACATAGACATTGACTGTTGCAGCTCCTCTAAGAAAATCCTCCATTTCCCATACTCAGGTCACTGCACTGTGGTGAGCATTCCCAAGTTGTGCAGGGAGCACAGCTTTGTAGAAAGTATTTGTGCTCTACAGAAGTAGAGACTTGAGATTTCTCTAAACAATCATAGCAAGAATGTTTTATAACAGCTTAATCAAATGACCTGTCAAAGTAATGATTTTGAGCCAGCTAAATACTACAGAAGCAACTTAAATAGTTTGCAACTATTGAGCTGAAAGTATTGTAGAAGCAGAGTTCATTCCTCTTCTCAAAGAGGACACGGGGGTGAAAGATAAAAACCTCAGCAAGCACAGGACATCAGGCACTATTTCAGCAGAGGAGGCTGTCAAAAGCACATAAATTCTTTGGGAATATAAAATAGATTGCCTTTTCTGAAGCAAGACCACATGGAACTCTGAATATTTTATTATTCTATCCTGTGAACTTAAGTAAGACTGAAAAAATTTCCTTAGTGTTTATTATTATAGTTCCCCCCCCCCCTTTTTTTTCAATTAGTCATTATCAACATTTTTTCAAGGTAACAAAAAAAAATCTTGCTATTATGAAGATATATGTACTAGAAGTAACACTACATTATTTCTAAGTTGTATTGTCTTTCACATCACAATTACTTCCTATGCAATACCCTTCCTTAAAGGACTCAGCATCCCCTAAATGAAGTCACCAGCTGACCAAATAAATCTTGTGCAAACTCAAGGTAAAGGTCAATGGAAGGATTGGCTTTCCTTTGTTATTTATCCTGTCTACTCAAAAATTAACTCATAGCAATGAGACACTAAGAAACATAGTGATCAGATCAGTATTCCCTAGTCTAAGGAGGGCAAGTTTTAATACTTGCTAATACTTTAAGATGCTGATATTTCATATCAATGCCTTTCTTGGTAAAGTATTTTTGACCTTCAGCACCCTTTGACAAATTATCCAAAACTCAAGCACATGTTCCACACAAAATTTACATTCTGCTACTCTTTAGAACTACCAGTCATGATACTGTTTTCTTACAGAACTGTCTTTTAAAGGCAATATGGGCAACTATAGAAGATGCACTCAACGTTGAACACCTCTGCAAATACAACTCAGCTGAACTGTCAAAATACCACACCAAAAATGTGGAAAGGTAAGTAACATCCATTCAGCATTCTACATGATAAATTAGCACCTGCCCTGCTTTTAAACAGCTTCCACAGCCTATTTTCTTTAAAAAACAAAAATCCTGTATTAGTACAAACATGCAGGAAAGTACAGTTAATGTAAGAATTTTACACAGTTAAAAAGTTTTCACAAGACAATAAATAACTTCTTGTAGTGTCAACTAAGATGTAATAAATAGCACAAGACTCTTCAAAATGAGATGAACTTGTAGAATTGAAATGTGGCTGTCACCTGTCAGCAAGGTCTGATCTGCCTCTTCCAGACTTGAAAGAATTTTGTTAGGACCAAGACTCCAAAGTGTAACAAGCACATCGCCGCTATTTCTTTACAGCACTGATTATTTTCTGAACATCTTAGTCATAAGACAGATATAAAATCTCTCTGAACATTCACATCCTCCCACAAGTAAGAGATTCCACAGAGCAAGGGGGGAAGTTTTAATCCACTGTGTAGTCACAACTACTATTCTTACAGCTGACCATGAAGATAATGGCAACACAGAAGCCTGCTATATGAAACCTTAAAGAGAGTAAATTTACAAAAGCAATTAAAGGAGATTTCACAGTTACTTGACCAATTATAGGCATTTGTCTATTGTCAAGTCTGGAGAAATCCAAATGATCTAATTATCAACACTGGAACTACATAAGGATGTCAAGCAGAAGATTTCTACACCAGCACAAAAGCACTTACACTGCCAACTAGATGAGCACCAAATGTTAACATACACAGCTCAGTCAACAAATGAGCTATTGACTCTAGCTTGTGAAAGAAAGGAAAACCAGCGATTTCTGTAACTCACTTTCAGAAAGCCTGCCTCGTTCTACATGCAGCTGATGAGCTGCAAGGTTGCTCCAAAACAAGCAACCCAGTCACTTATCTGCCAAAAAGCTATCAGCACAAACTGACTTCTTAGGCTGGAGGTGGTTACAGAATACAAGATTGATGACATTTTAGTTTGACATGAAGTACCTCTTACCTAACTACAATCTGTCCACTTTAAATTAAGCCCATTTTGTCTCAAGAGTGATCAAAAGTTGTGAAGCACGAAGTTCAGCAGTACACAAAATAACTTTGACTCCACCACTGTATGAGATGAGTAATTGCCAACTCCAACATCCAATTAAACTACTAAATGCAGCAGATGACGAACATTACCTATCACTAAGCTTCTGGAGTGAGGGAGAAACTGCACACAGAACTTCTGCTCATTTACTCCAAACAGAGACTCATTTATATCAGCAACTACAGAAAAATCTACTTCAAGGTGCCATCAAGAAGGCAACCCACAAAAACTGTGTTCAGTCAAAAACTTTTAAGTATGACGCAGGAGCCGTTAAAGAGCTTTTAAAATGCCACTTGCAATTATGCATGCAACAAAAAGCCACACCCAACAAAGCAGGTTCCAACCTTAAGGCTGCAGTAAGAGATTGATGTCACTACTTTTTTATTTTAGAGAATGGAGCCTGTGCACCTCAGCCAGAATTACAGACTTCTGATCTGCACCACTTAAGGCCAAATATGCCTCACCTTCACTGCTCCTCTCCCAGAAGGGCTATAAAGGGAAATGCCAGTAAGAAAGCACAGATATGCATTTTCCCTTGACCATGATTCATTTCCAGGCACCCTTAAGGAGCACTCGTTTGTAAAAATTCAGACAAGAACAGTCATCCTGTAACGCTAGTAAGATTTTATATTATTTTCAATAGTAAAAGAAGCAGGTAGATATAGCTACGCTTTTATGTTCCAACAGTTTGTAACCCACTATTACTTTCTCAAAAATTCAATCTCTGAACAATTGGGACAACAGATATTCTGCTCCTGGAGGTGGGATTAGAGCAGCAAAAATGCAGCACCTCGATGCACAAAGGGAATTCTTAAAAATCTACAGACGGGTCTTTAATTTGATTTAATTTATTTAAGAGTTACACTTTTCTCACAAGCCATTACAGCAAACACAATGCCAAGCTAAAGCCTGTAGGTCCATACTGAAAAATGCAATTTAGAGCAACCTACTGTAAGCTTTTGTCTTACTGTCACTGTAGCTGGGGAACGTTTCAGCGATGCATAAATACGACAATGCTACCGTGGCTAGTGGAATACGTAAAGCATAAATATATAAAGATACATGTCCTGATCCTGTGCTACAAGCAACAGGAAGAAAACGGTGCCCCATAGTCCCAGCAAAGCGTTTGGGATGTCCCACAGCGGACGGCCAAACCCGAGATGGCCAGAAGAGCGCTACAAAAATTAAACTGGCTACAGAAATTAAACCACCAGAGACCTGAGAAACTCAGTAACGCAAGAGAGAGTAGCCGTATTCGCTTACACAAGAGCCCGTACTCCAAGATCCCTAATGCTCGTTAAGCATTCAATGCCAGGTTCAGCTTTCCCCACCCTGGAACTCGGGGGAAGGACTGCGAGGGAAGGGACTGTGCCCGGAACTGAACCCCCACACCCCGCGAAGAGGCTCAGAACGCCCGTTAAACATAAAGAGTTTAAATATGAAGTGAACCCGTGCGGGGAGGTGAGGGGGGGAGCCGGGCTCCCGCCTCCTGAGCGAGGCCCGCAGCGCTCTCAGGGCCAGGCTCCGACCTAGAACCCCGGAGCCGCCGTCCCTCGCGAGGCGCGTCCAGACTCACCCAGAAGATGAGGTTGAGGAAAACGAGGACGGTCTTGGAGGAGGTAATGCCGCACTGCCCCATGGCGCCGCAGAGCCCCGGCCCGACCCCCGTCCCCTCAGCGCCGCCGCACGTGACCGCCCGGCCGCGCGGGCAGCCTAAGATGGCGGCCGCTCGTGTCACGTGGCGCGAGGGGGCGGAGGCACCTAAGATGGCGAACCGCTCCCCCTCAGTGCGATCCCGCCCGCAGGAGGCACCGCCCCTGGGCAGCCCCGATGGCGCCTTATCGTGAGGGGGACGCCGGTGCTGCCTCAGAACCCAGGTAGCAGAGTATAACAAACACAGCCTCTGCTTGTCGTTCATCACCTGAAGCGATAATTTTCAGACTACATTAACAGTCTTAAACCAATTACCAAAGAACTCTGAACATTCACATCCTTCCCCAAAAAGCTGCGCCATAAAGCTGGTAACATCTTCAGGAAACCTTCAGCTCCTGAGGGAATTAAAAACGCGCCCGCTCGCCGTCTGAGGGGTGGTTTGAGGGAGGGGGGAAGTCTGTGCCCTCAGGGCGCCGGGGAGCCGTGAGGGCAGGAGGGCTGAGAGACACGCAGGGAGAGCAGGTGAAGGAGATGAGGAGAACATCCAGCATTTTACAACCTGGACTTTTATCTAGTGTGAAGAAGGAATGCTCCCAATGAAGTAAAAGACTGTGGCTCATGTTGCAGAACTTCACAAACTGTGAGGAAAATGCAGGCGGTGATAATTCTTGGATGTTTTGGACACATCCAAAGAGGGTGGCATTTTCCAGTGAAGAGCAAAGGAAAAGTAAGTTAAGAAATTAAAGACATGCATAGTTTCTAGAATTCTAGAAATCCAGGATTTTCTGCCCAATTTATTCATAAAGTTTATTTTAGCACGGCTGGGATCCAGCCCTTCATTTTAAGGGCCTTTTTTTCTGTCTCACTAATCAAATCAAATGCTTTGTCCCCTCTTCATACAGAAGGATATCTTCTCAATACTCCTCTTCCTCTCTTTCTCCTCTCTAATCCCATGCTTTTCCTAGAATTGCCTCTCATTCCTGGGGTTCTCTCCTTTTTTTGGTGAGCTTGTTCTTGGTCCTTTCCCAGCAGATTTACTTCTCAGGTGGAAACAAAGCTACCCGTGTCATTGAAGGCCTTAACATTTTAGCAATTGGTCTTGTAAAGGCAGACAAGTAACAGTCAGTTATATTCCACTGTTCTGTTTCCAGGGTAGCAAAGCTAGTTCTTTTTCTTCCTACAGTTTGGGAAGTTATATCCAGACACAGTTCTGGATACCATGGAGATACTAAGTCTTTTTTCAGCTTTCAAGTCCTTATATGCTCATGGATGAAATTTACCAATCTTGCAAGCATTATCAGACCATTTTCTGACTCTAAAATAATTAATTTATATACCCAGAATATATGTTTAAAGTTGGTTGCACAATTAATGAGGTTTTGCACTGAATTTATGGCTTTTAGGGTTTGACTGTGTCTTGTAATTTCTGCTTTTTAATGTGCTATTTATGTGTGTTTTATATTACAATTTTGTGACATACAGTATTTTTAAAAGCCTATATAGACAATACTATCAAAAAAAGCCATTAAAAGTTGATAGAAATAAAGCCTTTTTAAGAGGAATTTGATAGGGAAAGGATCAATGATACTTAAAAACTCTCAGAAGTTAGTTAGCTGTTATACAATTTCAACGTTGAAATTAACAGTCTTACCTGATTGTCTGTATTAATTTCCTCTGCCTTCATAGGTAGAGGAAGATAGATAGATTAGATAAATAGATGTATCTCACATAAATTTTTATAGATTCATAGGAAGTGGTGTTCAGCAGAGACTCTCGGGGCTCTTTTTTGCATTTAACATTGATAACTGAAAAGGAGAGGCCAGGACTTAATGCTTGGAGGGGAACCAAGAGCCTGTGGTGGGGTTGCAGGTTTCTGCATTCAGGGAACATGATGGACTTGTGGGGAGAGAGGAGGAATGGGGAGACTGCAGTGCCTTGAATTGGCACAGGGTTTGTGTGGGCTGGACTCTCACTGCTGAAAGATAAATGGCAAGTGTTCCTCTAACAGTGGCTTCTGAAAAACACATAAATACAGCAGTGCCTGGCTGTAAAAAAAATTCTTCTTTTCACTTCTGCCTTGCTGCTGTCATGCATGGAGAGCTGGCTGCTGGTGGGTGCTAGGGTGGGGTCTTTGCAGGCTCTTGTGCAGGGGAATACTCTTGGTTCTTTGAAGAACACATGCAAAACATGTATGTAACCTCAATCTGTGACTTCAAATCCACAGACTCCATCTGGGATAAGGTGTGGGCCTGTGCTGGCATCTCATGCCAAGTGTGGCATACCAGCCAAGTGACATTTAGGGGGAAAATGGGATGAATAGTAAGATGCCATCAGAAATTTCCCCACCTCCTTACATGGGAATGTAGGCTGGGAATTGTAGCTGTCTGCTTTTGCAGAGAGGAGGAAGGATGGATAGCTTACTGAAGTGAGGTGAGGCAAGGGAATTCCCAGGAGAGCAGGCAGCAAGGCTTGCTGGAAAGCAGGTTGTAACAAGCACTGTAAGCACTGGCTGCAATTTCAGTATCTGGGTTGATTGAGTTGGATTGAAATGTCTCCAGCTTTGTTGCTTAGATCTCAGCCTTCCTTGATGTGGACAGGTAGCTTGACTGCCAAGATGTGCTTTTGTTTTTAATACAGTTTAAACCTCTCTGAAATTCCTCAGAGAATGTTTATTCAGCATTTCACCGCTTGTGACTGTTATCATAGCAGTATTTTCAGAAAGATGTACCAGAAATGAATACAATGATATCCTGCACTTCCATGGCCTCTGAGAGAGGGAGAGGATCAAAGGCTGGGATGGGTGCAGGGTGAGAGTGGCCCGAAGGTTTCAAGTGCAGAATGTGTGCTAAGAAGACCCACATTTGTGACCTCCCCTAGGCTCAGTCTCTGGCTCTCAGTGCATCCTGGCACACGCTGGGCAAGTTGGCTGGGTGCCTAGTTAAGGTAAGTGGCTGCAGAAGCTGTTTTGCAGACTCAGAAAAGCAGAGACAAATGTGCAAGCAAATACAGTAATGATGTAGTTTGACCTTCACTTTAATTATGCTCCATTCAACTCTCAGTTTTTTTAAACACCGGGAGTTAAATTCTGTGGACATAGGGCACTTTGCATTGGTGCAATTGAGTCTGGACTGTCATAAATCACTCATCTAGCAAAGCCTGTAGACAATTCCACAGCAGAGGTAATTTTCATTTGCAGGCATGCATTATAAAAGTAAAAGTGTATTCTTGCTTTTGGGACAAACAGTGTAGCAAATGTTATAAAAATGAGTTCACTCCATTTGAATGAATTAGGTAGTAAAGAATAATCTCATGCTTTTTCTCCAGCTCCTGAGGAGGTAATCATAAGCTTCTTTGAAGTGTGTAATAGCCTGGAAAGGTCCGTGAACACTGAAGGATGCATAGTAAAAATGACTGATTACCTGACAAACATTTTCCCAGTCAATCTTTTCAACATTTACAAGTACAGTTAGAAAATGAGAGCACCCATATCAGAGTATTGTAAACCAGTGAATAGAGGGGGAAAATGGTAGTGTCGGTGTAAAGTACAGAGGGCAGCAGTAGTGAAATCCAGTCTTTTATGTGTTCTGGAGCAGGAGAGATCTCTTACCACTTTGATCCCACCCTCCTGGTTTTGTGGTTCCCTGGAATGCCAGTCATGACTTGCAATCCATTAATTGCTCTTCACTGGGAGTAAATGATCTCATAGGAGTCACTATGTGCATTCCTTCACTTTTTGATGGGCTTGAGCACTGTGAACTTCTTGGTAATGATCAAATGTTGGTAGCAAGGTCCCTTTTAATGCCACTGAAGGGATGTAAAAGGAATGAGGAGCACTCTTCATGACTGAGGAAGGGGAAAAAATAGGTTGAGATTAGTTCATTATCTTTTCTTTATATCTTTTTTATCTGACTTAACCTACATGAAATACAGTTTTTAATAATAAAGACCTATATACACTGCATTTAAATACAATTTTCATGAACTGATCTAATAATATATCCTTGTTCAAGTCATAAAGGATGTTTGTATGTTCTAATCTATTCTATATTTATTTCTATATTTATATTTGAGAGCAGTCATTGTGTCATGCTAAGGGTTGGCATGCTGGTGGGAGAAGTTTTAGATTTGAGAAGCACTGCAGAAAAACAGTTTGGAGCTAAAAGTCTGATGTTAGACAAACTGAAACAATTCTGCAAAGGACTAATGTAATAGTTAAAAATACAAAAATAGTTTTAAAAATAGTTAAAAAAACAAGAGACAAGAAGTTCTGTTTAGAAACACATCACTGGCATTGACAGTTTCCCCAGAGGTACATTACCACTGTTTTTGTTAAGAAATAGGTGTAGATTGACCTCCAAGTCCACTCTAATGCTGGAGAGGAGCTGAATCCATGTAGTTCATCCATTTTATGCTGTTAAGAAAAAATGAGAAATCGTGGCACTGTCCATTCTGTTCTTTGGAGCCTTTTACACCAAGCTACAAATAGTACCTTTTCCCTCCTCACTGCCCCATCATTACATTTTCTGCATGAGTTCTCTGCCAGCTCCAGTCAGATCAGTTTTCAGGATATGTATCCTGGACAATGGCCTCTGTGTTCCATGGCTTTTCCTGTGGCAGCAGAGCTGTTTCTACATCCCTTCTGTCTGCACTGCCCTACATCCTCCCCCCTGCACCACAGCACTGTTGGAGGAGGGGGTGACACTCTTTTATTCACAAACAGCTGAAGAGGGGACTGGGGTGGGGACTTCTTAAATCACACTGCTGTAAAGGAAAGGTTTGTGAAATCTCAGAGCATCCTGGGATGAGATTTCCCTGTCTGCAGCAGTGTCAGCTTCAGCAGCTTTCTGAAGGCTGGCTTCTCCATTCTCCATAACCTTCTTCGCATGACAGTAGCAAAGGTACCACTAGAAGTATTTGTGTAACCATGGAGACCAAGTGGAGGCAGCAGATTAGGAGAAAAAATAACTCAGGCAAAAGAAGGTTGTATTTTTAACCTGGGTTTTTATCCAGTCTGTTCACTGGATGGTCCTCAGGAGAATGTGCACCAGCCATGCATAGGCAGAAATTAACAGTGGGCAGGTGTGGACTTTGATTTGCTTTCAGCATAAATGCTTTTGAGACTTCACCCTCCAAGAGCCTTATAGTGTTTCACCTTACCTGATCATCACTTGCTGTTTGTTTGCTGAATTTGTTCAAAATTCAGCTGTTAAGGTAATTTTCTATAAGCTTTTGTGCTCATTGGACAGTGCCATCCTGTTCTTGCACATGCTCTGATTCCTGTATTGCCTTTTCCCTTTGCAGCACCCACTTCAAGCCAATTCACAATTCTCTCACTGTAGCTATTTATGTTTGTGTTTTACCTACTAAGAAAGTGTTTCACAAAGAAAACTGATGAAAAAGAAAATTTTAAAGCTGATGTAAATATAGTAAGTCAGTGACAGGCAGAAAGTCAAATTAAAAAAAAATAAACTTCCTTGTAAGGACTACATGATGAGCTTATCATCCAGCAGGCATGTCCTTGTGTCCCTGTTACATGATGGGTTGGGCTTCATTTTGGTGATGTGGTGGCACACCCTGGGGACATAGCTTGGGGGGCACAGGGACATGGGGTGTCTCTGTAAGGTGTTGTGGGGCCTGCCTGCCCTATGCTAAGAACTGCTGTCTGAGTTCATTATATAATCTGCAGCTGAAAGTATAATTTAAAAAATTGATTCTTGTAACTAGCATTTTTGTATATGGAAATTTGATGAATATTTTTTAAATAATCCCAATTTCCAGTTGGGAATTTTTAACAAACCCAAGCTATAGTCATGAAGCAGCAGGGCTGCCTTTGCTTCTGCTAAACAGCGCTACCAGAGTGTTCACTCGGTGCCATCTGTGGCTGCTGTGAGCTGCTCCAGGCTGAGTGTCTGTGTTTGTACACACCTAACCACAACCTCTGCCGTGTACCCATGGTTAAACCTGTTCTGCTGAAAGGAAAGGAGTGTGTGTTAGAGCACACACTCCATGGATGGAGAACTTTTCCTGGATCCACTTCATGGTGCTAGGATTCAGTATAACCTAATTTTCTGCTTTCCTCACAGTTTCCTGAGGCTGCTGATGTACCCCACAGGTGCATTACGAGTCTTTAGTTGATACCACAGAGGTCTGAAGCCTATGGAAAGCAGAGCTCTTGGAACTGTTGAGCTCCCTCCCATGGATAATCTGTGATACCTTTGTGGGTACTGTTGACTGGCTTGGAGCAGATGCTCAGCATGATCCTGCCAGGTGTTAAGTGCTGTGATACAGCTCCAGAGAAACACATCCATACCTTCAGCTGTGGTTCCAGTAGAATGAAAGGCCTAGAAAAGCCAGGTGGTACTTTCCAAATGGGTAAAGATAATTAAAGGAAAAGTAACTCATTCTCTTGTATTTGTAAAAGCAATGTTTACTTCCAGACTCTCTGTTTTTAATTTTTTTCCTTTTAAATTTTGGTATTTCCTGGATGGCAGCTTACTCAGCTGTTACAAAGAAAATCAAACATCTTTCTTACTGGCTGTAGTTTGCAGTGTCACAGTCTGTAACCAGCTCTCTGTATAATTTTAGCAATCCAACTGTGGCTCAGTATGCAGAAGCAGCAGCAAATCAAACTGATATTAAGTAGGTAAATTCAGCTAGGAAAGACAGAAAATGTTAAGCTTTGTGTCATCCCTCATCATTGTTTTACCACCTCTGTGTGTGCCAGGTTTTCAGGGGAATAATTTATGTCATCCAATATTATGTGTATTTTAGTGCTCAGTTAATGATGACCTAATATTTCAAATAAAATACAACTTCTGTAATGATACCTCGTTTCTGCCAGGATGTTATTAAGATCCCTGCTACAGTGATCTAATGAGATTGACCTTCATTTCATAACAAATTGCACTCCCCCTGAAACTATTTTTAATAGCCTTCATGTGGGAAAATAAATGATTCGAGTAATTATAAATTTTATGAAAATGACAAGTTACTTTAAAGTGCTGCTATATTTTTACAATGTTACACACCGATTGAGTGCAACATTGTGAAAGTCTCAGTGGCTTTGTTCTCTCTGCCGCTCGGTAAAGAACAAAATTAATGAGTTCGTGCTGGGTAGAAGATAAACCGTGTGTAATTGGGAATCCCGCGCTGATTTGAGCATTTCGCAGACTCACCCGGAGGCTCCTACCCCCGGAGTGCCATTTGCTGCCATCTCCTGGGCGGTTTCCAAAATTTCAAGGAGACGATCAAACGCGTCCTCTTAATAAATTTGCTGTTGTCCTGATCTTCAGAGTCGTAGTGCACGTGACTTCTAATATATAATTTAATGACATGAATTCTCTCCTAAGAGACGATGAAAAAGAGGCATCCATATTTTCAGTGTTTCTGTAACTGTCTTAAAACTATTAGTAGAAGCAGGATGAGTATAGGATTTCAGAGGGAAGATGAGTAGGATTCAGATACACTTGGCATTGCATTTCTAGAAGATAAGAATGCTTTACTGTGCTGTGGCTGTTTTTATCTGAAAAGCCTTTTACCTACTATTTCATCCTCACCACATCCTCAGATTTCTTTTCTTACATGATACCACTTCTATGATGTCATATCCACTGTGATGCAGAAGATTCTGTATATTTATTTACCATTGCAGGTGAAATAAGTGATGTAAAAATTATATGACTAAATATTTTCTTATTGCAGTTTATATTTTACTCCCATATTTTTGGTAGACCTGGATGGAAATATCATGCCTGAAAATTCTGTCTCAAAAATCTCAGCATCGAAGCTGTTCTGAATAAACAGCTTAACAAAAAAACTATTTGAGATGAAAAGACTAAGATGCAAATTAAACTTTAAAGGAAAGGCTTCACAAAAATAACATCGTTATTTCCTCAAAGGCCACCGAAGTTCCCATATTAAGATAAAGAACTTTCAAGTCTGTATGTAGAGCACCATCTGGTGACTTGTGCACAGCAGGATCCCAAGGCAGGGATTTGCATACCTAGCCACATGGCAGACAGGGGGGCAGTTGATATCCCCCAGCAGAGCTGCTCCTTCTGTCCTCTCTGCCAGATACAACTTCTTCACAAATGTGCTTTCATCCCTGTGCCCAGGCTTTGGCTGTCGTTCACGTTATTTGTGCAGAGGAGCAGGAGGGTTTGTGTGCTGGTGCTGTGCCCTCCTGCTCACGCCTTTCCAGAGGCAGGCTTTTCCTTCTGCCCAGGATGGGCTCCTGGGGCAAGGCTCAGTGTTACAGTCCCAGGCTCGGGAGCAGGCAGCAAGCACAGAGATGACTGCCTGGCACCCAGCCTCTCTTGGCTGGCCCTCTTCCTGCCTGGCTGAGACATCCACTCAGTCTGTGCCTTTCACTGCTGCTGCCACTGTTCCAGTTTGTCCTCTCTGTCACAGCTGTCCTGGGAATGCCACAGTCACTGCTACAGAACAAACCCACGAGAAATGTGTCTGCCTGGCCATTTGTGCTGTGGGTGGTGGAGGGGGCTGGTTGTTGGTGTTTATTTCCACAAAACCAATGAACGGGGGTGATCCAGTTGTGTCATTCTTGGGTGCCTTAACTATTTGTGGATACATGGATTTTGAGCAGTCTTGTTATGGAAACAGTTAGACTTCAAGAGGTTTTAGTTTTCCTGTAAGCATAGAGCAAGTAAAAAGATTTGAAGCTTAATTCTCTGCTGCATTATACTATACTGTACTATAGATTTCAGTACAGTTCTATTTCATCTTAAACTCAAGGTAATTGACTTGAATATCATGTTTTCAACCCATAATCCTCTATATCCTACATATCTCAGGCAATCACCTCAACACCTGTGGGTTTCCAAATCACCTTACCACTGAAAAAATACATCTTTTTTCACTAGAATAGCCCATGGCTTTAGCAAAAAGTCGTGTGTCTGAGTCTAGATACAGCATATGAAGGGCTTCCTCCAGCAGTAATCACACAAATACTTCAGGAATGAAATGCACTACTAATGCTCTTTTTTTTTTTTTCATGTGGCAACTTTCTTAATTCCTTAGAGAACAGTTTCTTATTATTTAGCACAGTGGACTGGTTACAAAATCAGAAGTGCCACCACTTCTCTCACAGTTTAGCTGATGCCCTGTTCTGCTGAAGCAGACAAATGTCTGTGTTTGAGCAGGAAGGGAAGGTTGAGGGTCAGAGATCACACTTGACAGTGATACTGCATTGTTTCAAATCTCCTTCCCACAGTGTCCAAAGACCTTTTGCCTTCTGATGAACTTGCATGACTATGAATCCTGCAAGGAGGCTGTGAGGATATTTTGGAAGGGTACAGGACTTGCTGAATGTTAAAATACAGTTTTATACTGAGATTTGATTTGATAAGGGTGAACATTATTGTAAATACAGAAGCTAGTAGCTCTGTAAACCATTGAGGATATACGTATTTCATCATTTGGAAGCTCATATTTTAATCTTTTTTTTTTGTTGGTTTTATCCCTTGGGAACTTCTCTGTAGTGAAAGACATGGCATACATTAGTTTAGGCCTTTAAATTATATTTATGTATAGGCAATAGGAAGAACATGCTGCACTACTGTTATTGATTCAGTTTGGTTAAAAAAACCCCACCAATAAAACAGAGTGAAAAGAGAAGCAAAAGGCTGAATTGGGAAATTTCCAACTGTAATAACAGTCCCTCTGAAACACACTAATAAGGCCAGTCCTGACCATGCTGGATTTGTGTGGATTTCTGAGGCAAATGGCTGCAGAGTGTCCAGCCACTGAACCTCGACACCTCCAACCATGGGTCCCACCATAGCTTTGCCAGGGATCTACTGCCTTTTTGTAGAGGAGCTTCTAACTTCTGAATTTTTATATTTGTCACCAAACAGTTCAGATGTTGTGAGGCTCATGGTCAGGCTGTTTCACCATTTGATAAACAGCACCCACGTTACTGCTGCTTCTTTCTTATCTTTCCTCTGCATGCCACAAACAGGGCTCAGCTGTCCTGAACCAGCCTAGCTCTGTGGCCTGCAGTGAAGTTTTCTCAATTTACACTCAGACCTCCACAGAACAAAAGATGCACCTTTGCAAAATGCATGTCTCCATCCCAAATGGAGCCTCCTTGTGCAGGGGGATACCCTGGAGTCTGGGGAGTTGCACGCTGAATTTGGGCATTTGTTCTGACTGTAATTGCAATTGGGTTTTAAAATCAGCAGGGAAAAGTCATTCTGTCTTGGATGTAAAACACAGCTGCACTTCCCACAAGGAAAGCCTTTCCAGAGATGTGAAGCATCCCAGAGTCCAGCCACACATGGCTCAAGGAAGCACTCTGGTTTGTGTTTGTGGGGGTTATGTGCAGTTATGGCCTTTATTCTGTAAATGACCTATTTGAGCAGAGAGAAAAAGTGTTCTGTATAAGGCCAGCTGTCTTGAACTTTGGATGTTTTGGAGAGAAGAGGAAATGCAGTGAAGGATAGAACTAGGTCACAACTTCATACTGCCAAGATTTTTCTCTTGATTGGCTTACTGCTTCTGTAGAGCAGTCTCTCACACTGGGAGGAATAATCTGTCCTCTACACTCACTGGATCAAAGTATAAAGGGAATTAATTGAAATAATAAAAAATTTAATTTTCTCTGTTTCTATGTGGAAGTATGGCAATAAAGACAAACAAATCTTCTCAGCTCTGTAATTAGCATATTTATGATTGGGAGATAATCAAGTCAGTTATAGCATTTCTCACAAGTAGTTTAGTGTCTCACTAAAGTGACTGAAACACAGGGCAACACAAGTACTGCTGTGATGAAATCAGACTCAGGGCAGGAATAGCAAAGGGATTGTTGATGATTAGTAGGATAAGAAGTAGGATTAGAAGAACCACTTTTAAAACTGAGGGGCTCAGTTCAGTTCAGACAATGTCCTGAGCTCACTGATTGCTCCCTGTAGAGGGCAAGCTTGAAATCTTCCTTCCCTGTGCTACTTAGAACTAATAAATGTATCCAGATTAGAAGCCAGGGAAATGCTTTCACATCATGTCCCTCATTAAGACACTTCGGGGAGGGTGGAAAAGATAAAATTATTCAAAAGCAATCTTAATAAGTGGAGGAATATATTAAATTTGCCTGCATCCAAAAGGTGTCCCGGAGCTTTGCTTTCCGGGGCTGTGTGCACCCATGTCTGCAGCTCCCTCCTGTAGTGATCACGTACACGTGTGGGGGAGGCAGTGAGTGAACAGAGCGCTGGGAAATCTGGCCTACGTTGTGTGAAACAAGAAATTAGCAGAGATTTTGTGGCTCATGTTCTGATTAAATCTTTTGCTATTACATTATATCCTCTTTCGAAATTGCTATGGATTTTTGAGCATTTACCCAGCTATATCCATGGTAAGGCACACTTCTCAGATGCAGTTAAAACAAGCTGTTCGTACTTTTTCATTAAATAACATAAATTCACAGCCATACCACTGTCTTCTTTTGGCAGTTTGGAGATGTAGGAAATACTGCAATCAGATGTTTCTAATTTAATTCAATCCCTCATTAATTTGAGCTCTCCTTTAATTCAATCTTGGCCTGAGGACCTAAATAATTTGTATTAAAAATAACATAATGACCACTCTTTCTTTTAATCAATGGTGTCTGCTTTAGGCAGGTATTAGCAGATAATCTGATTACTAAATACAAAGTGAGTTGGCTTTAGTTAATAACTAACAGGGAAAATTTGGAAAACAATTAAAGGAGAAAAAATAAAAATTGGAAGAGGGATAAGAGAGAGAGCCTTACAAAGGCATGCAACATTAAAGAAAGTATTATGGAATAGTTATTTTTGCTGATGATTGTTATTGGTACAACCATCTAAGATACACAGCCAGTGGTGTCAGCCATGGGTGACAGGCTCAGCCCAGCAGGGAGAGTCTAGAGTCAGGACTATGGTAAATCTGACATCTTTTCCCCTTAGACTTATTTAAACTTGCTAATGGGATTTGGAGGTTAGATGCATAGAGGTATTAGGCAGACACAGCTCCACTGCACTCTGGCTACCATTTGCAACTGTGTCTTTCTCAGTATAGGTAGACACCATTTGCCTGCCCATAGCCTTTTTATGGGAAAGATGTTGGGAAAGCCCTTGTTGTCTGGCAAGAAAACTTGTGATGCACAGCTAAATCCAGGTCATACCCAGAGCAGCGTGGAGCAGCTCAGCAGTTGCTTCATATCAGCTAGAGGGGAAGTCACCTGTCAGGCTCCCTGGTCAGTGATTGTCACAGGGTCCCCCAGTTCTCTGGAGACTGAGAGCTGCCAGCTCCAGGACTGCCAGGTCTGACAGTGCTTGACAGATGCTAACAGGGACTTACTTTGAGGGGACAGTGCTGCATCTCTCACTTTCTTACAACAACCATCTTGAGTCTGCATCTGAAGCAGATAGTTTGTTGTCCACTATGTTTACTTGTCAAATTTGCAATACTGCTGTAATGACAGCCCTTCTAGTAAGCCAGTAGTTCTAAAGAAGACTTGGACTGTAATGCTCCACCTGCCTTCCCCTTCTCCCTGCTCCTGATGCCTTCAGCCTGGGACCCATGGTGTGCTGCACAGCAGATGGCATTTTTCCAGTGCAGCAGTATTGGAAGGGCACCCAGCACAGCACGAGTAATCCCAAGCTGTTACAGAGACACCTTTTGGCTGCAGCAGAACTAAGAGCCTTGACAGTTTGCTGTTTTCAAATTACCCAATAGCAAAAGGGAGATATACATGGTGAACTGACATTTTCCCATGTGCTGTAACTTTCCACCCAAGTTCCCAGGTTCACTGGGCTCTGTTCAGTGTATGTTACACTGGTGTGGTGATGAAAGGTGTCATGCCATCTCAGAAGGGACCTCTAGGGGTGATACGAACTGGATGTGCTCATCACACAAGAGCCTTTGAAGCTTCCAGTAGAGACTGCTTGAAGTCATCAGCATAATAACACAGCTGATTTGGGAATTTAGAAATGCAGGGACTCTTACTCCCATTTCTGATGGGGTGCCAGAGCAGTTGACTCCTGTTCATGTTAACGAGGCTCATTCCCAATGTCCTCTTTGTAAGAAAGGCTGCTCAGCAGTACCTGGGAATTAGGCTGGTCCAACTAGGAAAGATGCTCCATAGCAGAGTTGTCTCCTGCAAACCAGAGGTATTAACACCTCCATGGGAGACAGAAGAGGATTTTGAAGTGACAGAGGTCACTAGTCTCAGTCTAGATGTATATTGGAGCTGAAATGGGTGTCAGAGCAGCTTCTCCTGGTACTCCAGTGCTATAGCTTTGAATCCCTTTCTTTTGGAACTGAAATCTTGTTACTTTTGTGTTTGATCAACTGCTATTGAAATTGACAAAACAAATTGATAATTCTGTAAAAATCATTCTGCAATAGATTTAATTTATGGAGGCTGTCAAGTCATGACGGATAATTGTAAATCAGTGGTGAATAGAATGCAAACAGAAATACTGTAGGAGATGGTTTAGTTGAATAGGCCCTGGATTCCTGCATACTATTGCCCCCAGATGGTTTGCTGTGTCTTCTTTATACACTCCTTTGCCATGCTGTCCATCAGTTCCTGGATCTGTAGCATAGCAATTAATCTTTTCTTGTAAAGTGCTTTAGGATCAGCATAAAACTTGCACTGTATTTTTATTGTAGTTCTGGTGAGTGAAGAGAAAGAAAACCCTTTTAATTGTGACAGAACAAAACCAATGTAACAAGTTCAAATTCTTTAGGGAAGACAGGCAACTGTGCCTAAGAAGTAGTTTTAGCTCAGTGTTTCCAATTGCTGATTTGCAGGAAGAAGTAATTAATCACAAAGTGAAATCTGTTCAAGATTAGCATAAATTGCAGAAAGTTGTAAAAGACTCCAGATGGATTTGAATAATTTGGAAAAAATACAGACAAAAACACCAAAGGGAACATTGAGTTGGATGAACACAGATTAATTCCTAGTAAAAATAAACTAAGTATTCTTATGTGAACATCCAGAATTTTCAAATCAAGACTCTAGGCATGGACATGTCTGCCCAGGACAAGCAAATAGGGTGCTGATGGGCTCTAAATGAAATACATTCCACCATTTCTACAGAATGCTGACACCCTTACTTCTAGCCCCTCAGTCTGAGCCAAATTGCCTCAAAACCAAAACAAAATATCAACAAAAATGTCTCACAGCAAGGAAGAGATCAGGACTGTGTGCTCCTTCCTTTGGAAGGAGATGTTGAGTAGAAAGTACAGGGAGGAATGCTTCATGCCACAAGGAAATTACTTGAACAGTTGACTACTGCAAAAGGGCCAGGGATGGTGAAGCTCTGGGTCTGGATGGTATTTAAACATTTGTACCTAATGGCTTTAAAACATTTGTTATGTAGTATCCAACAACCTCTTCTGACTTCCTGTTGCACCTTCTTGTTTAGAGCTGAAGCACACCCTGGTGTCCTGTGATTGCAGCTTTAGCTATAACTCCTGTACAAGCACAAATACATAAGATGAAGGATTAATATGGGAGAGCATGAAACTTTTTTTCCCAGTAATGTAAATGGAAAAAAGTTTCAATGGATACTTTCTTCCCTGGCCAAGAGATGCTACGTGACTGGGTCACAGGTTATGGGAAGTTTCTTTTCTTTTGATGGTTGCAGTGGTGGTTGTACATGGGCAGACTATTGGCCCAATTCCAACAGTAACTTGATTCAAATTTAGTGCCCATTTAGGAACCAGAAAAATTTCATTACCTTGATTTAATTCTTCATTTTCTTTAGAAGAACATTTATGTCCTTCTGCACTTTGGAGAGGTGCGAAGTTAATAGCTTACTTCTTGTAGATACACTGCAGGGATTTCATGCTTTTTAAGGTTAAACTGGTATTCACTGCAGTTTATCTGGACCATTAAGGCTCCAGTGAAATCAGGCAAAACCTGGCATGTGACATGAGATCTGTAACTGCCCCACAGCCCCACTGCACACAAGTTCTGTCCCTGGGGCTGTCTTGTCTCTCACTGTGCTGTGCAGGGGACTGTGTGCTTCTCCCAGCACCTGTAAAACACCAGGCAACAGCTGGAGAAAGGAGCTTTCTATGGATCTGTTGAACTAGGGCAGGTAGCGAGAAGAGCAGACATAGGTAAATACCTGAGCAATAAACCTCCCTATTCCTGATCCTTCTCTTTTTGGAGGATAAGAAATAGAATTTTGTGATTTTATCTTAAATTATTGTCTGTTACTTCCAGTGCTACCTTCTATGCATGTTCCGAGTCTGCCAGCTGCAATGTAACAACACCCAAATGACAGCAAAATAAAGGGTGAGAACAGGAGATGTAATAGAAAATGCACCTTCGATAGCTATTACTTTGAGATCTCTGATTTTACATAAGCAAATCTGCTTCAGAGCCTCCAAGCTCCTCTCCCAGTGACTCCCCTGGTGTCTGTTTGCAGACAATGATTTTTTGCTAATTTGGAAGCACTGAACTGATGGCAAGAAGCCTGCCCCTGTCTTCCATGGCAGTGGGCTAAGCACCAGGCTCTAGCGCTGCCTCCTGAGACAACAGCAGCAGCACCACGTGCAGTAGATTTGAAGACCCAACGCTGTGTTTTAATGTGTATCTTTCTCCACAGAGCTACAAGTCTTAGCTCAGAATTAAAACTGTAGCCTCTCTCTGCAGAGTAGGCTGTGGCATATATTTCACTTGAGCAGCTTGCCTTGGGAGCTGCTTCCATCCGAGCCTGGTTAAAAGCACCTCTGGGTAAGGAGGATGGTGTGATTCCTGTGGGGTGCCACAGAAGCTCATTAACTGGGGCAAAAACAGCAGCCTGCAGAGCTCAAGTGATGCAGGGAGGCTTTCTACAAAAGAAAGGCTTATCATGTAGAACATAGCTCTACTATTGGGTGAGTTTCTGAGTTGGTGAAAAATCTGATACAGACATTTTTGCATCAACTGAAACCAAGCATCTGTTCCACTTGTGTTCATGTCTGGCACAAGCTGAAATGAGAACGCCAGACTGTGACTGCTTAAGGACACCCACAAGAGAGTTTGCACTAACAGAACTAAATTAATTTCAAACAGATTTTAGTTAAACTAGTATAATTATCATGTCTTGACAAGGGTTCAGTTTATTTTTGCATATCTTTTCCCTGCAGAGTGATGATTGCCACTGACAAATGGCATAATCGAACTCTGTTTAGCTTAAGTCCATGGCACTTCGTTGAAGTGAACAGGGATTACTCTGGCAAAGCTGAAGTATCTGTCAGGCTGTTAAAAGTGTTGTGTACTTAGTGACACCTTTGGAGTCAGCTAGCTTTGTACTTTTCAAAAGGATGAGGACAATAGTTTAAGCTGTTTTTGAAAAACTCTCATACAGTGTCTAAGGAATAAATGTGAAGGGCAGGTAGTAGTCACACTTCAACTAATTCTGATCATTGAAACTGATGACATACCTGTGTAAAGCCACTGTGACTGTGGGGAGAATACAGCCTGCAGGCTCTGGGTTTTTTTGTTTTTTTTACTTTTTCTTTCAAGAGTATTTATGAACAGTGTGATTGTCATGCAGAAGCACGGTGCTGCTCTGACGTATATGGTGTCATTTTCTATGCTAATAAATTAGCATCTGCAGCTACCATTGCTGCCTGTCAAATCTGGGTACAAAATTGAGCTGTTTGATCTCAGTGCCACTGAAGTGTGTCTGCACGACTGTGGAAGGTGCACATTATCCCATCTGTTTCCCACAGACCCTCCATCAGGTCGGATGCTTCAAGGTAACAGATCAGACGCAATGAATTCCACCGCAGACGACTGCCTTGGAGCCATCCTCCTGCTTTGTCACTGCATATAAAAATTTAACTTATGAGTAATTTTATTCCTTCACAGCAGGTCATTTAAACCCTGTCCATTCCGGGGGAAATTTCCAACTTTGGCTCAGCCAAAGGGTTCTCCCCAGTGTGGCCATTGTCATTCATGTGCCAAGTCACTTCTCTCCAAGCAGGCCTTACAAGACACTGGTTCAATCAACAGCAGCCACTGGTGGCCGGTTTATTTTTTGGGCTGTTGCTGCCACTTGTCCATATGGAGCTGAAATAGTGCCAGCCATGGTGAGGCTTCTGGAGCAAATGCCAGAGGTGGGAGGTGGGGCAGTGTCTGGAGCACTGGCAGTTCCTGCAGCTGGGATGCGCGGCAGCCGCAGGGACAGCAGCCTCACCTAGGTGTGCACCTGCCACGCCTGCACTGCTGCTGCAAACACAGCTGCTCTTGGAATAAAATCCTCTGCTGCACTGGCCACATGCATTTGCCTCAGAAATACATGTTTTTGCCTAATTATCTAAAGGGGAGAAAAATTCAGCAACTGCAAGTTTGATTTTGAGTGTAATAAAACTAGTTTATTTACACAGTAACATGAATGCCACAGAGTACACAGCAAAGTACCACAGCAAACCGGAGTGTAACTGCCCCTGATCACAAAGGAAGGCTTTGAAGTTTATATACTTATTTATATAAAAATGTGTAAATATCAATATGAAGCACCAGATAAAGCAATGCAACCAGGAATTCCAAATACAAATTACCCACAAGAATGGAACTGAAAAAAGAAATTAAAAAAACTTCCCTTATTCAAGGCATTTAAAGAAATCCCATTTATAAAAGTCCACAGATTTTGGAATCCCTAATTTAAAAATAAATTTCCCCCTTTTATTAAAAACAAGAACATGTTCTTAAATGCTCAGCATAATTAAGTTTTAAAAGAAAAAAACCCAAGGATTTCAACTGCAAAACCTTCTAATACCAACAATCCAAACGACAAGGAAACAGAAGTTTTGAGTTGTTTTTGAAGTGGTGTTATTTATGAAATGACTATATTAAAATTTACACACTCTTAAAATATATATTATATATACAATATATAATATATATATTTTTTCAAGCAAAAAGGGGCAAAGAATACTTTTGGGATACAAAATTCATATACATACATATATATTAAAACATGCCCATGTGCACTCATATATATATATGTATGTATATATATATTTATGAACAAATATTTCTTCCATACAAAAAAAAAAAAGCTCCAACCTGTTCTAAATCCCTGAAATCTTCCCCTTAAATTTATGGGAAAAAAAATAAAAATCTTTATAGTTGCAAGTACAAATCAAATTCTCAAATTCTGCAGAGTGGTAAAATGCTTATGTACAGGTAAGCTGAGTATTTCATTTCTCACTGGTAACTCTGCTTGATCTGAAAGCATTCCGTGGTTTCCTGGTAAATGCTGAGTGGAGCACCAGTGCAAGGAGACTTACAGGAAATTATTTAAATTACATTCTACACCTACTCAAAATCACCATCCTTCTAATACTGCATCCAGGTGAATGAGAAAATCCATACAAATGTCTACCAGAAATTCTCTGCAACACAGCAGGGAAAAATACTTCCTCCCTCTTTTGGAGTTGAAGATACCCTTAAGAAATTTCTCCCCAGTGTTTTGAAAAGTATTTTTTGTGTGTTCTTCTCTTGAAGTCTTTTTAATCCACATGATAGTTTACAGAATATTTCCACAGGTGTATTTTTATAGAGGTATTTAAAATTCTATTCTGTACTTCTTTGATGTTATCTTACTGCATAACTGAATCACAATCACATCTCTGCACTGGCTGAAGGGCTGTGATTGTGCTCTAGGTCTTAGAGGAATTTTAGCAGAACCAACCCCACCTCTGCAAAATCAGAGTAAAACTGATGGTCTAGTCATGCAGTTAAATACTGTTTGTACTGAGAAACAATCAGTTTGGAAAAAGGGGGAAAAGAAAGTGCATTAAAAGGTCTGACTCAGTTTCTATTGTATCCCTCAGAAAACTTAAAATTGATTTAAATAAAACCAGGATCATTTAATTTATATTTACATATGGAATTGTTATTACAAACAAAAAAATTTAATTTAGATGGGAATCTCAGCACAATAATTCAGAAACAGATACATTTTATTTCAGCAGCAAATACATGTTAAAATTAAGGACCTACAGTGTGAAGCTGCTGAATAAATTCTGCAAGTAGCTGAACCCTAACACACATATTTTATTTAAATAATATATTTTTCTCTGTAACATGTAGGAATTCTCTTGTGTTAACATGTCAAGATGATCCATTTATACCTTGTGGGTGGGATGTGTGAAGAATAAAAGATTTAAGGTGGAACATTTTTGTAAATGCTACCTGCACTCTTCTCTGTGGGGCAGCAATGTGGTATCCTGGCTGGAGTTACTGATTTCATCAGTCTGAATATTGAAGTGACACCAGGCTTCTATATCTGGACATTGCAGGGGCTCCAGAAGAAAATTCTGGATTCCCTCATTCCTAAACATTGTAGACAAGCTTTACCAGTAGAGTCTCTTTATATTCACCTGCATATTGGCTGGATCAGATCTGAGGTTTGACAGATAATTAGTAATAAGTAATTCCCATTTAAGAAATACAAAACTAACCCACTTTCCCTACCATCTCAGGAGCAGTTAGTTCTTTTAGCACTCCTGTTTGAACAGAGGTTTGCATTTCTCACCACAGCCCGAGGCTGGTGTGCAGCACCTCCAGCAGGAGCAGCACATTTCACCCTCCCACTGCTCCCAGACCAATGTGATCCCTCCCCTCGCCAGCGTGGAGTGTCTGCAGCAGATTGTCAGAGCAAGAGGCTTCTCCTGATGCCTGGTCAGGCTGGAACTGACTTGGTATCCACTGTTATTCTCCCTGTGCAGATCCCAAATTTCAAAGCCCACAGTTTCGTTACTTCAGGCTTATGCTGTACTACAAGCAACTTAAAGGAACCCATTCACACAAATCTTATGGAACAGATCAACCCAGTATCATACAAAGTACAGCATTTAATTTTGTCAAGTCTTGCATCTTTACATGGGCAGTATTATTTTTAGGGCTGTTATGAAAATATTTCCACCAACTGACCAGCTACATTTCAGGTTTTTGACAAGGCACTAAACATTGTGAATCCAATCACTGTGCTCTCTCTGTAATATTAGAGAGGGTTTTAATGGCTCTAAAAGGATCAGAAACCACTCATCATAATTCTTCAAACAAGCATTTGATTTTTTCCAGAAATTAGCTTCCACTGGAAAAATTTTTAAAGTTCATGTTAAAAATATTTGAATGACAGCTTTTATTAATAGAAAAATATATATTTACAGTCAATACTGTTATCTTAGATTTGCAGCTCTTCCTAATTCTTGAGCTCAACTGAAAGTGCGACATTGCTAAAAAAAAATTCAAGATCTGTGCACATATTCAAGTATGTTCTAACATGCACAGCCAGGGGTTTTGTTCCTGCCATACCCAGGATCCTGTTACAAACAGAGCGGGTTTTTTTCCTTTTGCTTAGCAATTATGCTGTAGCATTCTTAGGATTTGTTTACAATCAGTTTAATGCATACATTCTGGTGTATTTACGTGGCACAGTCTGGTGCCAGTATGGAGAACCACCACAAATACATTGCAATCATTAGTTATGGGCAGATCTGCAAAGTCAGCCTCAAGCTCCTCAAGGAAGAGCTCAGGCCAGATCAGGTTTGGCTACATTGACCATTCTTTCTTTTTTAAAGAAAAAAACCACGTAACATTACAAATTGCTAAACTTTACCCAGTGCTGCACAAGAAAGAGGTTGGTAGTGAACATCTATCCATGCTTGATTATACTGCAGAGCTAAAATGAGTATTGGTTCATCACAAAAGATACAAACTGAAATTAGATAGCTAGAGATACAAAGGCGTTGGACCAGCTGCACTAATACGTATGGTTGTACAACATTCAAAATCCAACTTTGCATGTGTGTGTTGACATCAAAGTGACACTGGGACCAAGTGTCCCTAGACAGGGAAAACCCAGAGGCTTCAAGGGATCGCCCCACTGCAATGCTAAGTGGTCCAAGAGTTACTCCTATGCCTATCTGAGCTAGCTGAGAAGTCAGGTGCACACACACACTATGGAACAAACACAAAACCAGACCACAGAGAACAAGAAGCCCCACTGGCAGCTCAGCACGCTGCCACTAATAGCTAGTAGGTAGTACATGAGTGACTTGCCATGCTTGGTGTATGTGAACTATGGGAGCATTGCCCTCCTGTGTCCAGATAAAGCAGGGCTGCACTGAACAGGAGATTCTTTGTAAAGATTCTTCTACAAGCTGCTCAGCAGTAGTGTAGAAACTTTCTTTCCTGATGCAGAGGAAGTACTTCAACTACATACATTGCACTCGGGCTTTTAATGCACTGTCCTGTTTTTCTGCATCAGTGCTGCCATCCTAACCTTTTTGCTGAAAAGAGAAAGAAAAACATACATATCACATTAAAATATATTATGCTTATCCTTGCCTGATCCTTCACTGATACAGGTGAATCAAACAAAAGAATAATCATCAGAAGTTTCAAAAAAATCTTTAGAAAGGTCACAAAGACAGTCTATACTATGGCACAATCGATGTAGGCTTCCACACGCTATTCAGCTGAGCTCTGAGAGATGCCAGAGAAGAATAATGCAGACACCTCAACCCCTCGATGTACGGCGCAGATCCAGAGCTACTTTCGCTGACTTTAAGCCTGCAGGACTGTTTGTTCAGTTTCCATGCATCTGGTCCAAGAATGCATATGCTGTATAAAGTGGCTGTTTCAAGGCTGAAGTGAATTGATTCCTCACAGTTTTAACAATTAAAATGGAACATCAATGCATAAAAAGAACACATGGATATCTGTGCATTTATGTGCCAGGAAAGTAAAGGAAGGGGCTGCAGATCTAGCATCATGTAAAGGCTGGTGTGTAAAGTGAACACTGTAATGTACAGCTTTAAAAAATAATACAAGAATTGCACATAGATCCATAGGAGAGAAGCACAGGCTCATAACTAGGGCTGTCTGCTTTCCATCACCCAGGTCAGAATATTCAGAATCGCTTTTCCCCCCTGCATCCAGATCCGTTCTTCAGAGCAATTCAGGAAACAACTCCTAGCCTAGCAATACTGAGCAAAGATATTGTGTGAACAGAGACAATATCTTTTCCCATGGGAAATGGGTGTTAGGGCATGGAAGGAAGTCAGCAGTGGCCTCTAAAAGTGAAAAAGCTCCTTCAAGTTGAGGTTTTAAAAATTCTGACTCTTCAATCCTCACTAATTCTTACTCTAGTCCAAAACTCTGTCTGTGATGCTCTTTGAGCTCTTCTGACAACATTCCATTTTTAGGGTGTTGTCTATAGCAACATTAGAAAACACTGGTTACAACAGACAAGAGATGGGCAGCCAAGCACTGCTGCAGGAAATGTGGATCATGATGCTGTTGGTCATGGCTGCCAAACTCAACAGCTCCCTCAAAAATTAAACAACAGTGTTTTTGCCCCCTTGTTTTTACCCTTCAGAGAACTGAGTTTGCAGTAAAAGTGTCTCTATGTTGCCTGTTAGCTACACACAGACAAGCTCTAAACATTTCTGTCTCCTGCCAACAAACCTGCAGAGCCAGTTTCAGTCTCACTTTGCAGTATGGCATAAGTGACAAGAGCAGACCAAAACAAAACAGAAGAGGTGGCTTTTATTTTCATCCCTGATTCATAGCAGTGATTGTCAGAGAAAGTTATGTACGACCTATCCATTTCAAGTCAGGCTTTAGTGCTTTTTGCGATGGAAGGGGAATTTCAATGGCCCACCATGCGTTGTATTGTTCTTGTATAAATGTGGTTATGGCTACAGTACATCAACTGTTCAGACTGGTGAAAATTGCCTAGGAAATAGGATAGACAAAGTGTGCATATTCTTCTTTTTAATGCACAGCTAAGGGTAATGGTCTGATTAAGGCAGCATTGATGAAATTGTGGATCCATGGTTAGAAAGGATATGGGTAGGCAGTGAAGAAGAAGAGGAGGGAAGAGGATTGAACACAGGTGCTTACTGCTCACTGACACTTGCTATGGTCAGCAGGAAAACACATCTGGGGAAGAAAGTTCAGCTGGTATAAAGTGTAAGAGAAAGATCAGAATCTTTTTGGTTGAGAGCAAAGGAAAGAGGAGCACAGCCTGCTTGGGGAGGGACTGACTAAGCTGAGAGGAAACATGTGGTATGTGAAGTGAAAGCAAATGAGTGTTTTGTAGCATGGTGGATAATTCATCTCACCCTCACTACTAATCCATCTCTGCTTATGGTCACTGCTATTCACTAATCAATGCTACATAAGAAATGACAGAAACTACCCAGAAGAGGAGGGCAATTTGTTTACTGCAGTGGTAGAAATAGTGGTATCAAAGCTTGCTCTCCTTTTCAGCCAGATATGAATCAAGTTACATACTGTCTGATCTAAATGCAGTCATGTATGTGATCAATCTCTAGCAGGCCTGGCAAAAAAGCAAAGTTTCTGTCATACTTGGTACAGGATGCAATTTCTCCAATTAGAACCTATTTGCTCAGAGTTGCTGGCTTTGATGTCTAGGCTGTTTTTGTAACAATTGTACGAAGTGTGGCTGGAGTGAGGGCTGGGGCAGAGGCGGGGATGCTTCAAGAAAAGCAACAGGGTCTACAACTAGTGCTGCTTCATGAGTCTCACAATGCGATGAAGTGAGTCTGTAGTGGCAAAAGCCAGATATTGACAACAAAGCCAGTCTTCCAGAATAATTCCACAGTCCTTCTCCAAGGACTTCTCTGCAAACTTGATCATCAGCAGCGTCCTTTTTATATCGAGCCAGTTCTGAAGTATAGCATCTCTCCGTGAGGGGTTGGAAGACGTACTGAGAGCATGGAACAAGTCCTCACGTGGACCCCAAAGCAAACACTGAAGGATTCCTTTGGCTTCTGATATCAAAATCCTCTCCGAAGGGTTGGGATTCAGCAGGCAGCTGGCAAGTTGTTGAAGCCCTTGAGAGTAGAGAGAACGGCAAGGAATCTTGGGGAGATCAGCACAAGTGTACTCCTTCTCTTTCAGCTCTGGATTCTCATCAAAGGGGTTGGGTAAGTGCAGCATTTCATAGATGAGGATGCCAGTCTGGAACTCATCACATTTCTTGTACTGTGTCGCAGTGATGATTTCTGGAGCCAGGCGGGACTGATCTCGTAGGACCTCAGGATCCACCATATGACTCTTCTGCTTGGCCTGGGAGAAGTTGCTCACAATTAATCTGGCTGGGCAGGCAGTGTTGGGACTGGGTTCCGTGGCCTCGGGGCTCAGGGGGCTGCCTCCCGGTCTGGAGTGAACCAGCAGCAAGTTCTCCAAGCGCAGGTCACAGTGTGTGATGTGATAGGGCTTCAGGTGCTCGAGGCCCAGGCACAGCTGCAGGAGGAGCAGACAGACCTGTCTCTCGTACAGGTCGGGGCTCTTGGTGTGGCGGGGCGCGGACTCCCGCACGAAGTCGGCCACTGTCAGGTGCGGGACCTCCCGTGTGATCACCACCACGCGGCTGCGGGGCTTGCTGATGGTGCCCTGGCTGCTGGGGCTGGCTTTGTGGGAGGCCTCTGGGGTGGAAGCAGTGTCTCTCTTCTTCTGCTCAGGTTCTTTCTCCTCTTCTTCCCGCTCTTCTTCTTCCACATCTGGTGCGTCGTCGTCCTCCCACGGAAGGAGACGAACTGGCACTTCAGCAAGGAAATGGCCACAGTCCTGTTGGATGTTAAAGTTGATAGCCAGGCTCTGCCGGATAGACAGGCTGTGATAATACTGCTGGGATTCCTTAGCCTTGCTCTTACAAATCTGGGGGGAAAAAATAAACAGAACAGACGTGATTTTTTAATTTTTAAATTCTATATATTTTCTTAATATGCACTTTGTTGATGGGATCTCCAGTTGAGGCCTAAACATGAGCAATGAACATTTCTTTAATTAACTGACCTTGACAGATTGTCTTACAGCACCCAAACAGTTTTCATTGGCTCGTAAGCAACTGCAGAGCAATACATGCAGGCATCTCTCCCTCTGCATAGATGATCCCATGTAAAATACAATTCTGGTTTTTAATCAGAACGGCAGCTGATATATGGGAAATGCAGAAAAAAGCTTTTTTACAGTTACTTGTTTATCCATATCATTTTATTGCAAGTTCTCTTTATTGCAAGCTTTGTGTGAAGCTTGAACAAGATAAAAATAATCAATAGCAGTAGGAGATACAAAGAAATACGAATAAAGAATTTGACCAAACACTTGCACATGGCTGTGTTAGCATGGCATAACAAGTCAATTCCAGTCAGTTGGGTGACTGATGTTTGCTCCTTGCCCACTGGAACTGAGATCCATGAGCTGCAGCAGTGTGTCTGCAGTGAGGGGTGTATGTGTGCATGGCACAGGCTGCTGCCAGGCAGACTTGGCTCAGGTGATAAATGGACAATCATTAAAACATGGAACCTTAATTGCTTTCAATCAATTATCATGATCCAAAGCATATGTGGTTTGGTTTTTTGCCATATATAGCTGTATTTATGTCCAGAAGTATCTTATTGATATATGCATTATCAACATAGTAATTATCCTTATTAATTGTTTGCACTGCCATAACAACTGGCAGCTCCAACCTCTGACAAAAGTCACTGGACAAGCCCTATTAGGGCCTCTGTTTCTATGGCATTTACTGATTAAAATTACAAAGATTCGGCTGAGTTGACCTCTTCATATTAACCTTAGTTCTACTAAATTCAGAGAGATCATTCAAAGCATGTAAGGTTAAGTGTATGTTTTAATCCCTTACATGGATAGAGTCTAAATATTCACTTGCTATAATGCACCAACAGGTTTTAAGTGCAAAGCTCAGAGAAGAAAAAAGAGGAAGTAATCTCTGCCCAGATGAAGTTATAGCTTCCTTTAGCTCATCTCTGAAACCAAGGAAAGTCAGATTACTAAAGTTTGTACAAGTCAGCACTTGTTATACACAGTCATCACCACCAAGAAACCCAGATCTCATCCTAGCCCCAAACGTAAGCATTAGGTGACTTTTCTTTCTGTTTCTCATTTTTCCCCTTCTCAGAACTTCTGCAGGTAAGTTATAAACCTACTTTGCAGTAACGCACACATAAATTTTTCACATTTTACATGCTTATGTGGTTAAGAAATAGAAATGGGAGATTTAATCTTTTATGGTAGTTGATCAGAAAACTGCATTGTCAGATAACCATAAGAACTCAGACAAAAGTTGTACTAACATGCTGATTGTCCTCTTGTCTTTGAGATAGTGCATATTTCCATACTTCACAAGCATTTATATTTCCCTACTTATTATGTACACCACAACTGCCTGTTTATAACTGTCACAAACACACAAAACCGATTCGAAAAATACATTTTCTAGTAAATTTTATTTACAAGGAAATGTTGATCCTTACCCTGTTTATACAGTGACTTTTGCTCATTTAAATTTTCAAATGCATTTTACCCTGTTAGATGTGAATTGACTTCTCAGTGGCATGTGTGCCCCCTGCTCCTTTCTCTCAAGGGTTATAGAGGCAAAAATATAGCAATAACCTTTGAATTAGATAGGAGAAGAAAATGCCAGCTGATTGTCTTTGAGACTGAAGTCCCCAGATTGATTAAATACTTAATACTGCACCAAAGACAGAACTAGAAAAGCTATATAGACAGACCCATATATGTGTGTTGAATGTACACACATGGTGCATATCAAATCTGACTGGGAGAAGAGCTTTTAAGAAAAACAAAATTGTTCCATCTTCTATGTCCTTCAAGTCCATGGCCTTTTTCTTGCACAGCCAGCCATGGGAATACTCAATTCCAACTGCAGAAAAGGTTCAGCATGTTGTAATTCAGCCTTTAGTTTTTAAAAATACTTAAGTGACCTAATTTAAAAAAAAAAAAATAAAAAAAAAAAATCAACCAAAACCTCATTCTCAAAGAGTTTAATTTTAAAGTTAAGTTTACTTGCTGATAAAAAATGTAAAAAACGACTTGGCCTTAGCTACTGCACTCTTATTTCTTCATCCACAGAGGATTTCTAGTGCCACCAGTCAGATAAAACTGATATTCTGCTAGGAATATATAATCCACAAAGTATGTGATCTGAAAACAATATACATTTATCTGTTTGGTAAATATAAGGCTTTTTAAAAAGTTTATTAAAAGGATTTATCCTTGCCAACAGAAGAAGAAAAGCACAGGAATCGAGACCTTTTCCTAGTTTCTAATTCTGGTGCTAGGCAGCTTCTTTTTCCTACTTACTTCAGAGAATCTTCTCAAATTTACTACTGTTTCAGTTAAGGAGATAGGAGATAGGATCTGTACCTCTCAAAATCAGCTTTGGTTCCCTCATTTTAGGAAGCATGGCCAATCCCAGAACTGTGAGAGTACAGAAGCATACTTTCACCCATGCTCTATGGATGTGGTAATGCTCTCTTCTAATTTAGAAATGACTGGCCATGCACATCTGGATCCAACGGCATCCAGCTGTTGGTGCAGAGGATGTTTTTCCTGAACCAGTGGCCTGCAAGGCCAGTCTCATCTGTTTGATCATCCCTGAAACGCCTCTCCAGCCTATGAAACCCACCCCAAAACAGTTCTGCTTCTCTGTCTTCTTTATCCTTCTTCCCACTATTCAATCCTAAGTCAATTTTACTTCAAATTAAAGTGACATCCCTTCTCCTTGCCAATTGCCTAAAAATTGATTCTGGATTCCCATCCTTGAACAATGGCTTTGCAACTGGGGAAAATGTAACTTCTCCCATCTTCTCTGTTTTATTTTTGAAAGTAACCAGCCCTTACTTCTCCTATCTTTATTCCCCATCCTCTGATTTGTGTTGCTCTTTTCTAGATTCTCCCCATGTATGACATGTTTCTGAAGAGTGGTACCTTATAATGAATTCACTATTCCAGCTGAGACCTCTCCAGCATTCAGCAGAACAGAGCATTTTGTAAAATGATCCTCTTTGCACGAAGAATAAGTTACATTACTAACTCCAAGTGTTGTTGAAAACATTCAGAGCACTGTCCACTCTCAAGTATGAAGCCACTGCAGGGCCAAACTTTCCCCCAAATCACTTCTTAAACATGAGATTCCTCTCTATATCAACAAAACAGAATTTAAATTATCAACAAACCAGACATTTAATACTAAATAGCATCATGATTAGAATTGATACTAAAATGACTGCATTCATTTAAAGAGATTTTCTCTCTTTATTGTGCTGTTAAAGAATCTAAACAGTATAGGGAAAAAATCTCTAATCCCATAAATGGCCAGTCCTGATTGGCCACAAATGGCTTTTGGACACTTCCAGTTCTCTTTTTTAATACAGAGAAGTAGATGGGTACATGAACCTGCATTCAATGTCTACTAAGACAAGTGTGCTGAAATCTTATTTGGGATGTATTTTCTGCTTCTTGCTTTTGGTTTACAAACACCATGAAGTGAGAAGTGGAAGAGGCAGCTGGGTTATTCCAGGCTGCTTAAATTGCTGACAACATAAACACTAAAATTTGTACACTGAGCACTCTGCAATTGTCAGGAGGAAGGGAAAGCTGGGTTGTCTGGAGGCAGCACCCAAACTCAAATAACAAATCAGACACCTGACTGAATTCATAAAACAGTTTCTAGAAGACAGACCTGCAGTAATCTGATGTTCCTGTAAGTGTCTGGCTACTCTTCAGGTAAATCCTGGGGTTTTACATTGCACTGTTCAGATTCTTTTACCTTGCAGATTCTACTCAGAAGTCTATTTTATATTAGCATTTTGTAACAGAGTAGTGAATACTGGTGTTTAATACCATCAATGGGTAATTATTCTCACCCAAGCATTTTGTACTGGAATAACTCCACTATCACCTAAAATTACCATCTGAATGACCATCAGATGAAGATTTAAAACTTTCAGAATGGTTTCAGCTGGAGTCTAAGTTATGTGACTAAAGTCAGTATTTACATTTGAAAAAAATTTAGGGAACAAATTCTGAAATTTATTGGCCTCCCTAGAAAGTATTTTCAACTGCTGGTGATGAATTGCTAAAGGAATGCACACATACATAGCTGCTTTTCTGCTTGTGATGGTTAATTCTGTGTCAAAGCTGGGAAAAAATATACAGCCTAGTTTTCTTTGCATTTTTAATGCTTTTGTCTGTTCCAGTCATCTGCTCAAAAAGATGGAAATCCTGTTGCCTTTTACATATACAGTATGCTGAATACCTATTTTTTGGCACAGGAAGAAAAGGTGAAAATACTTTGACTACAACACTAACACAGAAAGTAGGATCAATCAGTCATTTACCATTTGCTTTAATGAAATACATCCAGCTGAGCTATGAAGATATAGTATGTGATAACAGCTGAAAGGAAGGTGTTGATAAGGGCTTGGCCAATCTTATTTCATGAGCTGATAAAGAGCTGCTTGTTTAAAAGATGAAGCAATGTTGGTGAAAAACTCTTCCATATGATGCAAGAAAGCAATGAGGAAAAAGGAGAGTAGAGTAGGAAAGAATGCAAAGTATCCATCTTCCTTTCCACTGGAATGCACTGCCATAATGTATCTTTTCTTTAATGCAGCCACATGAACTAAACGTCTGTCACAGTTATAAGGACAGGACAGGTTTCTTTATAACCTGCCATCTCAATTTTCCTCAGTGCTCCCAGCCCAAGAATGTTTCAGAGCTTCTACAAAATGTTTTGCATTAGCTTTTTGTTTTCCTTTATGAGTCCCGTACCCTACTGTGCCATAAGCTGACTCTCACTTTCCCAGCAGGGAATCTCATTTCCACTCTGTCCTGTGCATTTTACATGGCATCAGTGAACTTAAAGCACGATGAATATTGTGGGAAATGAATTTGCAAGCACTGAAAATGAGAAACACAGATCACAAAGACTGTACCATCTGTGCATCTGTGCATACTTTGTTGTATTGCATAGAGGGACAACTGGAAATGAAATTCTGTGCAGAATGAAAGCTTGCTAATCCCAAATTGATAGCTTGTTCTTGGCACAACCTTGTTTTCCAAGGAGGCCAGTTTGATCTCTGATTGACCTCATTTTCTTGATCTGGCCTTGGAATACAGCTTTGACTTTTTAACAATGTGCCAAAACACAGAATTCTGTTCTGCTGTGACTGAACTGGGAATGGGCTGGAAGTTGAAATGTGCATTGCTTTGTCTGGATCTGAAGCACAAAATTCTGGGACAATGCTTCTGACAGGAAGCTCCACCAGGAAACTGAATTACCAAATAAAACCACCTTATCACACTGTGACAAACTAAACATGACTAGAAAATAATTGTTAGCTGCAATATGAAACTGCCAGCTAAGTTCAGACCAGCTGCTTACTTCTGTTCCTCTGTTTTATACCTGTTGACACAAACCTAACCAGGAATTCTACAGTTTTACTGCTAGGAGAACTTCTGCCCTGCAGCAATCAATGAAATATATTTGAACTGCTCCTTCTGAGCTGTTTGCACCTTTGCAATTCCTGTTAGCCCACCTGACCAGCCCTGCCACACATGCCTGTGGCCAGAGCCGGCTGGGTTTTATGGCTGTTGTTCTGTGTGGACTCTGAATCATGGCTTCTGTGAGTCAGCCTGTGATACTGAACAGTGTCTGCTTTGAGAGTTTAATACTGAAAGTGGAAGTAGTTGATGTCACTGACACAGTAGTTATATTGTCTGTTATTCCTTCTGAGTAATCTTATTTATTAATTTAGTTTTTCATAAAAGACGTCCCTGCCACATTGGTGCTTTATTCAGTTTGTTCAGGACACTAAGAACAGAACTCATGCAATCTGATGTGTCCAAAGAGCTGGTGCTCTAGGCTGCTTTTACTTTGGTGTAACCTTCACACCACATATTTGGAATTACTGATAAGACTGTGGTTTCAAGGGAATGCTTATCCATATTGCCCCAGATCTACCAACGACTTAGAAGGTGGTACTGCACTTAGGTGAAAGAAAAACCCCTCAGAATTTGAAATTTTATGGAAACTTTCTTGAAAAGTTTCTATATTTTTCCATTTGAAAAGGTACTTTTCTGATCATGACTTATGTACTGGTTATATTTCTAACGTTTCAGTCAAAATAATTTCCACATGGCTTCCTGCAGCTATTTTTACACTGGGTGTTTACTAGCAGATTAGGTGAGAGTTGAAGCAAAAAGCATAATAAAGTGCTGTGAAACAACACACTCCTATGAATGTTTCCTCTTATATCCACTGCAAGAGAACAAGTTGTGCTCAACATATCAGAGCATCTTTTACTGATGAAACCACCAGAATTTAAAAGCGAACTGGTACATTCACCCCTACAAATCATTCATTGTTCTAAAATTAATTCAGCAGTAGTTAAATGGTCAAAGCTGGTCAATACTGTTGTAATTCTATTTTTGAAGATAGAATACTAAAATGCCAATTTTATATCTCAAGACTATTAGCATTGTTTGGGGGTGAATTTCTAATTTCCCACAAAGAGAATAATAATTTAGAAAAATCTCATTATGACATGGTTTGTCAGATCTAATATTAAAATCATAAAGCTTAAGAATTGTCTGAATTGTTAGCCAGTGTTCCTTGTGTAGTTCTGCAACACTCAAAAGAGCTACATTAATTTATACCATCCAGCAATGTGCCTCCATATCCACTTTCAAAGTGTATTTCTAAGACTTGATCCAAAATAACAGGAAGACTGTTTTGGGTTCAATTGGCACACCAGTAATTTTCATCTCACTGCTTTTTCCACCCTGTTTTGGGGTTGAGGGATTTAAAGTGGCAGGAAGACATAAGTTATTTGTTAAAGGTAGATTACTATGTAATTTGGCTCACACAAAAAACACCCCTGGTAGTAAAAACATGAATATTTTTAAAGCTAAATTCCCCAAATCTCTGTAGTGAAGCAGCAATCTGTGGTTATGAGCTTTTGGACAAATCTGATCTTGGACCGATGGCTTTTAAGTCAAAGATCAACTTGGGGCCAACACCTTCCTCTATCACATTAAGTGCCAGGGGTGTATTTTAAAGAGGACCTTTTCCTCTCATTGTAACAGCACAGCAGCTCCTGGTGACCTCCAGCTCAATGATAGTTTGTGGATACTTCACTAGCATCTATTACAATGCAATAAACCCTGTCAGTCAGAGAACTCTTTTTAAGACACCTGAATTATGAAAAATAAAATTCAGCACCTATTTGACCACGTTGCACTGCTGTTCTTTATTCTCTCTGGCTTTCTAGATGGGAAATGTATTTTGGAGGACAGGAGATAACAGGACAATGATACAGGACTTGCCTGTCAGGGAATATTTTAAAGGCACGTCTGTGCAAAGAGATATCACATTAGTGATAGCTCAAACGCACCTATATAGAAAAATACCACTTTGTGCCCTAAAAGCAATCATTTTGCATCATTGTATTAAAGCAAAACTCTCCAAGCCAGCAATGAGCAATGCCTGATCCTGATTCTGAACCACAGCTGATTGCCAGATACGCTCATGGTTTGGTTCTTCCTTGGCCGCTCTGTACCACTGGATGTGGCAGCTCCTAGACATCTATATTTAATTTCACATCTTTTCCAATAAGAAGTCCTTAATAACTGATGCAATATAAATGGTTAGACCCAGATATCTGCATTAAAAAGACACCTTTTCAGGTCTCAGAAAAACATATTAGCTACACCAATCTTACTTTTCAGTTTTTTATATTTTACTTGTAAAGAGTCATGCAGGAGTAGTAACAACATTTTGTTCCTGTAAAGTACCACCCTTGTGAGAATGTCAAATATAAGGAATAACAGCTCAGGCCTCACACATCTGTGTCAGGCAATAAATGTTTTATCTCAGTTTCAACAAGGAGGAATCAGAAGTTCAGTGATTTACTCAAGGTCACACAGGAAGCCTGACAGTGCTATGAGTCTCAGCTGTCCTCACTATCTTCCCACCAGATAAGCCCTGAGAAATGCAGAGATAGAGCACTCAGAAAGAACTACCTATATAAAAGTCCATGAAATAACAATATCTGGTGAGATAGCTGCCAGCCAGGCACTCATCTATTAGCAGTAAATCTAGTAAATCTTATTTCTTTAAATGAGTTAGCTGAAGAATTTATAAGGTAAACACTGATGGCTAGGCAGAGCTTTTGAAAGGCTGGTAATGAGCACTGGTGAAAATCTAAGACCTTGTATGGGAACAGAAAGGTTTATTACCCTAGAAATTCCATTTAAAATTACATGGCTCTGAAAATGGAGAATAACTTTTCCATTTTTTAGGGAAACTTTCCTAACTAGGAATGATTATTTAATTTCTTCTTCATGCAGGTGAATCAAAGGATTTTGTTACTCTGAGTTTCCAAAAACCTGCCGACACACATTAAAATAATACAGCTCTTCCTTCAAAATGTCATTAAGCAATGACAAAGTAAAGACTAAGGTGTGTTGATTTCTTCCTTTCAGTCTCAGGAACTGCAATAAAAACATATGCAATTAAACAGCAGATACCAATGCCACAGATGGGTCTGGAGAGAAGGAAGAGCCCATATCTTGGGAATCCTACTTCTCATCCATCTGCCAGCAGTAGGCCCTATCACTGCTGGGTGTGGCAGAGTATGGCTGTTGTCACATTTTGCCATCAATTCCTTGGGTTGCCATTTCTCAAGCCCTTCTTACCTTGACTGCATAATTGTTGAGGGGATCTTTTGCATAAGACGCGGGGTAGTAAACGGCATCGCCCGCCTCGCAGCACGGCTTGTCACTGGTGAGCCGGAAATCCGACCAGCTGTCCACCCCGAAGCGCAGCTGGTCCTTCTGCCCAGCCATGAACAAGTCCTCACATTTCAGTGCCAGCTTCTTCAGCGAATCGGCGTGCAGGCTCCGGATCTTCCCCACCACCTCCTCTCTGTTTTCGATGCCTCGATAAAGTGCTTGTCTCTGTGGCTTCTGGACACCTCGGCCCTGCTTGGCCTGTGAGAGGCGTCTCCCCGTCAGGGACTCCATGCTGTTGGAACACCGGTCCTTAATACTGATAGTGGTTAGGCTGGAAACACTGTTGGTTGCTGAGGTGGTTGCCCTCAGTTTCTCTGTCGGCCTGTCCAAGGAATCTCCCGACTCGTTGTCCAGGACCTTGAGCTCCAGGCTGACTGAGGAGCAGGCGCTGCTCGCTTCCCAGTTGGTGTCAATGTCATAGGTGGGATTGGCCATTATGCACAGGTTGTTCTCCAGAGCCTGTTTCTGGAGATCTCGGGGAGTTGGCTCTGTGTTAGCTCTCAAAATTGTTTTCTTTGGCAGAGGAGGTGGTGTTGGCTGCAAGTTGTTCACTGTCTCCTGTTCTGCCAGTCCTCCAAAGGCAATGGCATCATCCAGAGCTCCCTTGGGTTGCCTCGGCTGTTTTGGAGGGATCATGGCTGCTCTGGACTGCCCTGTGGAATAAGATAATAGTAAGAGAAGATTAAAGTACTTCATATGTGCTGCTCCTGTTTGCACTCCGCAAATAAGTTTAAGGGAAAACCCCCCAAAACCCTGACTAGGACCCACCCCCCCAACATCTCAAAAACCCTAGATACATATATGAAAAGATGAACTAATTAGAAAGTAAATTACCAAATCAATATTATAAGTATCTAATTACATCCAGCCAGTTTGATTTGACCTTGGCATACATACTGAAATCAGCTTCAGTGATAGCAGTGCTGCCATTTTACATCCAGCAGATCAATGACAAGATCTGCAAGCAAAAACCAAACATCAATTTGACACTTTGGCCAAGTCCAATTTCAGCAATTACACCCAGTGTCCTTTAGTTTCTTCTGCAGTCAGCTGACTGTAACATTATTCCTTACTTTCTATTCAAATGTGCTAAAACTAAGGGTGGATAACAGTCCATAAAACAATTGGGAAATGCGCTAGACAGGCTGAAATCCTATTTCAGAATGGAACCCAGAAACTGCCAGGCACAAAGAACACAGTTTTAGATCCTCTGCTGATCACATCAGGCAGTTGGGATTGCCCCAGCAGATTCACACAGTGAAATCAAGGAAGTTAAGCCAGCTTTCACTCAAGTTGACAAGTGTATTTCCATCAAGAGTAGGATCACGTTTTGACAGAAGTAGTTTCTATCCTGCAATTAAAACTCTCATGTCCTCCCCCTGACTAACTTCTCTAATGCATTTCCCTTCTTTACTTGCCATGGGTACCTTTGTTGGCAATATTATATTCAGAGCTAGCCAGACCTGGCTTCACTCAAGAGATTCCAAATGGCAAATTTTGTACACACAAGCTTGGAATTTCTGGTTTCAGACAATGTGTGAATCCAGGGAAGATAAACTTCCTGTCATGTGTTTTGGATGGCTTTTATCAAGGGCAATTATGTTTCATAAGTGCCACAGTCCTCGGAAATGCAGAATAAATAAATGACAATAATATAATGGAGAATAAAAACTAATAAACACACAATACACATGACCAGCTTGCTACTCTGGGACAATTAAACTGTTGTTACTCATATCAACATGAGATCTTTCCAATCAACTGCTATTTTCACAGAAATTATTTTATAAGCTTTCTACTTCTCCTGGGAGGTTCACTGACTATTATGGTAAGGTAGGAACTCTGACAGCTGAAAACAGCAGACCTGAAATGGATACTCTGAATAATTGCAGTGGAGCATCTTTTTCAGTAAGGGAACAGGCACTATAACTATTTGACTATTTATAATGTGCTGAATCATAAAATCATTTAGGCTGAAAAGACCTCTAAGGTCAGAGTCCAGCTGTTAACCTAACACTGCTAAGCCCACCAAATCCTTGTAAGGATTCCTTTAGTCCTCTCCTTAGAGAGAACTAAACTGGAATGGTGAACCAGACTAGGGGGAGCTAAGATTCAGGTCTGAATTACATCACTTCAATCCATAATTAATAATTAACAATAAATGATGTTGGAGTTTGCAAAAAGAAATATTAGCTTCCTTTGCAATGTTAAGATATGTTGTTACAGTTTTTATGAAGACTACAGAGCCCAAAATCTACATGGCCAGGATGTACCACACGCTGCAATGGTGGCTTAGAATGCTGAAATACACCTCCTAATTTCAGAAGATTAGATAGGATCATATTTTTATATGTATCCACGAACAAAACAGCCTTACACCCTGCTTTCTTAACAATTGTTCTCTTTTCTATCATTCCAAGGAGACAACATGCCAAATGAAAGTTCTGTCCCTATCTTCTGTTTAAGCTCCAGAAACCCTCAGAAGAGCCTTATGGATTTAACGATAAGCCTGGCTATTCCAATGTTTAAAAAACAAAGTTTTGAACAGGAAATTCTGTCAGTTTTGTACATACCTGATATTCAGGGAAGACAGGCAAATCATTGTTAAGGTTTGAAAAAACTGTAACTCTTGGGGGGCTCAGTGGACCCTACTGCTCCTTTGTATTACAGCAAGTGTTTGCTGTGCTGCAGCATTAAATTCTGGTGCCAGCTGGGCACTACAGGAACTCTGTCACGAAGTTCCTTTTGCAGAGTGAAGTGTGGTATGATTCCAAGTCAAAAGCAGAATTGATGTCTGCATGCCAGACACACATCCAGACACCTTTTGCTTAATCCTGAGACAAGTTCATTTCTACTTTGTATCAAATTATTTTACTCAAGCAAACATGTGGCCTCTTCCACAATTGCTCACTCTTACAAAATCTGTGACCTATGCACTTCCCCCCAGCAATACTCTGTGCTAAAGATCACTTGCCTGTTTTCTCCTCCTCACCCTGTTCCCCACTCTGCTGAGACAGCCTGACTGCTGGGGTTTGACAGAGACACTGTTCAGGAGGCAGTTTGCTAATGTGCCTTGCTTGTGGGGCTTGTTAACCCAGGGATGCACAGGTGTTAGAGGGAAACAAGGAAACAAATTGGAGCAAGATTCACATCCTAAGCAGCAGCAGCAGAAGCCCTCTCCAGGAAAGGTAAGATTTATAACAGTGGTACTGCTTGATTCTCTTATTTTCTCTCTGCTTTAATGGCTCCGTCCTCCAAAAGCCATTCACACAGAGGAGAGTGTTGAGACTGCAACCAGTGTTGCTTTTGCATAGCTATTGGCACTGTGACATCCAAACAGAATTGGAGAAGGTTTTCATAACCAGAAGTTGTTTTTTCAGATGTCTGGAGGGGGTGGCAGGTTCCAGAGAACTGAATGTACAAATCATTCCGTAGTTACTGTTTCGAGTACTCTCAGAAAAATGAGTTTGTATAACATGCTATGTTACAGTGTAGTTTCTTCCCACAAGAACAAGTTTTCCATATTGAAATCTAACAATCTGTATTATCCACTTGAAAAGTTTCATGTCTGCACTGTTTCTATGCTGAGTTCTAACAGTGTACATTTCTTCCCTAGCCATTGAACCAGTCTTTCCAGCTCAGCTTTCCCCAAGCATGGCAGCAAACTACATGGTCCAATTTTTATAAATTCATTACCTAGCAAGAAAAAGGTTGTCTTAAATGTTGTCCCTGTCAAAGGCACAAGGATGTCCTTTTGCATAAGAAATACTAGCAGAGCATTAACTTATTTTTCTTGCCTATCCTTTCCTTCTCCCCTTGCATACTTAAACTCATCATTTCCTTACCGACTGCACAGACTCTCCAATATTGCAAGTTCAGCCTGAGCCACACTCTGGGGAGGCAAAATGAAAAGGAAGAACAGGGACAATATTGGGCTACCACTTTAAGAGACCTTTGAAGTGGATTCCAGACTGCTCTGAGTGACAGAAAAAAAAAAGTAACTCTTTATACACAGCAGATTTCTAGAGAGCTTTTAATAATTCTTCAGTTCAATAATATCTTCTAATGTAGAATCTCACTACACTATTTAAATAACACTGCTTAAGTCTCCAGATGTCATGCAGAGTTCTGAAACTCTGGAAGACCTCTGAGAAAGGCATTTAAATTTAATTTTTCTGGGTAACTGATTTATCATCAGACTTTGCATTGCAGCCTATTTATGTTAGCTGCTGAAACTATCAAATCTGACATCACTCCTTAATAAACACTTATCTTGACTGATAAAAATAGCCAAACCATGAAAAAACCCACAAATGCATCAAGTACCTTCCTACCAAGCAAAAGCTACCAGTATGCCTCACAGCCCAAATTCCAATAAATGCTGTCCATGTGTACCACTATTCTATAAAACTGTCTTATGTACAGATTTGCATTAAACCCTGTATTGTGTACATATTTATTGTTAATTTAATAGATAAAAATCTTACCAGAACGATGATATATGTTAGAGAAAGGAAAGCTAACATTTGTTAAGTAACATTGGTGTTGCAGCTCCAGTGTCTCAGCAATCATTTGAGACTGGGCACAGGTCTCTTGTGAGATGCAGGTAAGAGGAGCCTTAATTTGTTTGCTTGGTGACTTGTCAGGTCTTGCTGCCCACCCTCCATTACACCATGTTAGACATTACCTGTACTAATTATGTATTATACAAAATGCACCACACTGCTGCTATAATCACTGTCTATCACTGAAGTGTCAGTTTTCATCAACAATGATCTCATTATCTTATTTACAACCTGGCTAAAGCACTGTTTTCTGCCTGGTCCAGCTGACTGACTGAAGCAATGCCCTATGGCAGATGCTGTGACTGGGACTTCTTTCCAATGTCAGCAATCACAAAGCCTAGAAATTCTCCTTTTTTCCCCACTTCTTTAGGTGTAAAGAGAAAAACTGCTGATAATGAATGAACCTATTCTTTTTTCAATGGCAGAAATACTATGCTGAGTATATTGAGAATACCTTAATCTACTTACAGCCATGCAAATTCAATCAAGTCAATTTCCCCAACAAATTCAGACAAAGACAGAACAATTTAAAGATTTGTAAAGGAAAGGCTTTGTCTTCCTTATCATCGGTTACAGGGCTTACCTGAATTAACTTCTGTAACAATAAAAGAACCCCTTACAAAAGAAACATCCTCCCTTACACATTTGAACATTTGTTTCTTCATCTTGATTCAAGTGGCAGCCTCTGGATTTTGTTAAATAGTTGAGGTCTCCCTCATCACAGTTCTGTTCACCACATAAGCATCCACACCATGATCAACCCAGACTCTTACTTTGATAAGCTGAATGGATTCAGATTCTGAATTGGTCCCTATGAAGTGCTTGCCACAATAGCAGGCATTTGCCAAGCTTTTCTTTAGAGCCTGTGCAATTTTTAAAACATTCTCCTTAAACTGTGGGCGCCAAAGCCTGACTGTGACCATAGCAGTCAAGAACCTCTCTCCTCCTACTCAAGTTTCCTCCTATTTCTACAGCCACACCTTATCCTATGATCATAGTGGGATCTCATAAAAGCCCAAATTCTTTTAGGTTGTACCTGATTTCTGGAGGACAATCCTCTGTTTTGTAAGGCTTGTCTCTTGGAAGGCCAAACCAAATTTAGTTGAGGGCAGTACCTGATATAAACTACTACCTGACTGCAGATGAAAATTTACCAAGGCTTGCAATTATTTCTGTTCATGACATTTCATGTGACGTGTCAGAACTGAAGATTAGACATTTATCAAAGTAGAGACATATTATCTGCTTTTTAATAAAAAACACAGAATATGTATCAGATTAGTTTAAAAAGTGAACTTCATGCATTATGCTGCAAACTGAGGTGTTTGTGTGATGTATTTTACAAACTACAAACTGCAGCATGTAGCTCTAATTGCAGCTGAGGCAAGAGTCAAATGTGATGTAACTTCTCATATTATCCTTTCTTCCAGTTTCATATACCAGTATTTGTTAATCCTACAAAAGATAAGATTTTGCTGCCTAGGTGATGCAAGATGTGAAAACAAGCAGGAATTATTCTCTCTCCCTACCTAGAAATCTCTCTGTTGCCATCTGAATTAGAAAGTGAGGTTGCTTGAATAAAGCAGAAAGCCTTTGAAGGGCAGCCAGGGAGCTCAGTGCCATTTAGGGAAGCATTGCTCCTACCAACAGGCAGCTCTCCCAGCCAGAGGCAGGCAAGCCCCAGAGCTAACTTAACTCTTTCACACCAAAAGGTTACTTTGGAGACAGCAAAGCTCCAAGTCAACTGATGAGAAGATTTTGAATAAACTGCAAGGGGTTGACTTTTTTATGGTTTTAAAAAGGAACATTCCAACTTAGGTACAGCACTAGTACAGGCCAGGACTGATGGAAGGGATCTCTTGGGACAGTCAGGCATGGTCAGCTGGAGCAGGCTGTCCAGATCATCTCCAGCTAGGCTGTGAATATCTCCACAGACAGAGATTCCATAACTTCTGTGGGCAAGCTGTTCCAGTGTTTGATGGCATTTTGCTGCATGGGATAAACATGGTACAAGTAGTTCTGATGTAGCTAGACCTTAACTGCTTGGATTCTGTCTGCAATGTCCCTGTCTTCTAAATACAGCAAATATATACAGATATATATCTCGCTAAATTGAAAGTAATTCATGAGATCTCTGAGTAATTCACCATAAAGATACAGATTTTAGTTTTCCTCCTTAGAGGAAAACAACTTGGTAGATGTTAGCATCACACTTGGACAGGATATTTTTCCTCCTTATGCTTTATAAACAACACCTAATTAATGTTTTAATAGCAGAATGCACTAATAAGCTTGCCACTAATTCGCATTTAAGCAAAAAAAAATGCAACACTTTCACTGAATGTCTAAGGAATGTATGCACCTGAGGGTTTAAAGTTTAGCCCTTGATCCCTGAAACCTGTGTGGACATGCCAAACCCCCTGTAGTTGTAAGCCATTACAGTTTACTCTTAGTCAAATGTTTAATAAATTGCTGAGTTTACAGGATTGGGATGTTTAAAAAAAAATGCATTCGGATATCCTGGAATGTAAATAAATGAGAGATTTTGTTGTTCTAGAAAACCTGGCTGTAGGTATCCCTGAATTCACAGTACTGCAAATCAAAATGCTTTAGAAAATTAGGCTGATAATATCCCTACTGTGCATTGGGAGATGCTGCTTTATCTTGCTCCCTGATCTTCCAGAGAAGCCCTGCATCCATGGATCTCTTAAATGAACCAGGAATTCAGTAAGCTTTGAGTAGGACATTCATATCTCATTGGGAAGGAGCAAAAAAACTCTCTGACTAGGATAAGAACAGTTTAAGCCAACAGAAGATGGGTACAAATATTTTAGCAGTTATTGATGCTCTAAAATGTAAAGCCCTATCTCTTGCTAAAGTTTAAAAAAATATTGAATTTCACTTAATCCTTCTAAAGAAATAAGGTAGCTTGCTCTGTATTTTAAACCTCTTTGACAAAAAGTCCTCCAAAGAGATAAAACAATGTTTATTTTAAAAATCATTTGAGATGTTTTTCACTAAGGGCAATTAAGAACTGTTTTAGATTACAGGAAAAGGAACTTTTGAGTTTGCTGAATCTTCACTTTCTTGGTTATGATATCTGAATGAGACTACAATCTCTATTTTCTGTAAATCAATATTAAACAGGCATTAAAAGCTACCCTTATGAAGATGTATCGAGCTGTTCAGAAGAAAAGGCTCCTCACACCCTGGAAAGGTATCAAAAATCTGATCCAATCCTTGTGTTTTTCTGGGAGAGTCCACTCACCTAAATTGCTGTACGTAGCACTGCAGGTACCCAAATCAGGAGAATTTGGAACTTCTTCTTTCTCCTCCTCCCCCGGTGGCCCATGGGCAGATGAGACAGGGATGATGGAGGCGCTGCCCCCATTGTCCTGCTTCACAAACACGGCTCTGGGGACACGAGGGGACAACTCCTCCAGGGTCGGCTCATCGTGCACTTGACTGAAACAAACACAACAACGTCACTGCACACCCAAACTGGGCACTGGATCCTGCTGGCACAATGCCAGGTCAGGCACTGAGTATCTTCAGGAAGGGGAATGAACTGGGAAAGAAGTAAGGTCTGTCTCCTTTTCTAAGAACAATTATCTACAGTTTTTATTTTCTTTAATGAGAAGAAACAACTTGTGACTGAAGTAGTAACTTGTGACTGAAATAGTAACACGTTAGTTACTATTATCATGATTATAATAATATATATATAATATAATAGTAGTTCATGCCTTTGATATAAAAAGTACAATAAAATGTTTTACAGGTTTACTACCATCAACATCCATATTCATAAATATACAGGCATGATTCTGGATAAAGTGTGTGGGACTCAGGACAGCAGCAGAGTTTAAAGTGCTTTTTACCAGTGCAAACAATTGTGCTTCAAACAAATATAGCAAGGGGGATTAAGTCCTGATAAATGCATAAAACTTCAATGATACATTTTCATATACTGATAGGATTTTGAAAATGGACACTCTGGGAAACAGACTTCATTTAGGCCAATAATCTCTTTCCCATATAAAATTTTCCACCACTAAAATCCATCTGCATTAGGCCAACTGCAAAAGGCACTGAAGACATTCCTCTGTGCCTGCTCTTAGTTATGAAGTTTTAATCAAACTGTGATGACTTATAGCACAGAACTCTGAAAATTGTGCATTCAGTTGGTTTCCATGGATATATTTATTGCAGTATAATTTAAAAATTATGCATTATATGCATGAAAAGATGTCAAGATTTAATAAAACCCCACAATCATATTGAAAATATAGCAGCAATTATCAATAATATGCCACAAAAACATGTCAGAGCAAAAATATTTCCATGCCTTTATGTTCTCTCACTTGCAGAAACAAATACTCATTACAGGCCAAATCTCAAGAGCATATTGTGCTGCTCTCTAGCTCTCATTACTACAGCCTGATCAAATAAAACAGTAAGAATTTGAACTACTTGTGACTTTTGTTAAGGACAGGAGTAACACAATTCCATCAAAAAATGATCAGCACAAAATCATCATGTATCTGTAGAGATACTTATTTTTTTTGTGATAAGGATTTCAAACTTCCACAAAGAGTTAACATAAATGATAGGTATATGTCTATGGCAAAGCCAAAATCCTGCAAGTCCTGGGAAACAATCTTGTAGCAATCCCCAAGTACAAAGATTCAAACATGCCAATGCTCTGCATGACAAGACCCAGGATGGTTCAGTGTGCACATGCTGTTTCTGCTCAGAGTCATGAATTTTAACTGCAGGCTCACACAAACCAAACTCATTAGAACTTGTTAGTAAAAGAGAAAAAATGGTGTAAGTTCAAAAAGATGTAATCTTTAATCAACATTTTTTGTTCAATTTTAGTACCATGCATAGGAATGGCGTGAAGAACATTCCATGTGCCATAAATATATCCACATTAAGAGTTAACCTTGGTAATTTCAGAATAAAGCAGACATAAAATTAAAGCAGTAACAAGGCTCTCAGCATAATTTAACTAAAGACTTGTAGCTACTGTAAATATTATACATACCTGCATTACTCAACAGGAATGTTTTCTTTAAGAAGAAATAGGTTCTAATAGCTTCACTATTTCTGTCATTGCCACAAACCAGGAATTATCACATCTCAAAGTAACTTTTTAGTATCACTTGGTGAAGTAAGAACATACTCATTCTCCAAACCAGACACATGCAAGCACATACATTAAACCTAAGCTCAGAAGCATTTTGCCAAAGTAAACCAACAGCTAGAAAGGAAGAAAGAAAAAAATACCAACTCACCCACTGTACTCACTCACACAATTCCCCATTAAAGGAAATTCTTTCAGGGCCTTCTTGAGTCTTTTAATCATGTCTTGAAACTCTGGCGAGCCATTGATTCCACAGTGTTCTGGTGTGCTACAAGTTGTGCAAGCTGTGAGCAAGAGGGCTGAACTCTGCACAGAGTGATACACCTACTGCACCTTAGTGTTTACCTTCGGGGGCTGGGCCCTGCCAAGGCCCCGGGAAGCCAGGCACATCCAGCCCTGCCTTCTTAACTCCTGCACTGCCTCCCTGCAGGGATCCAGGGCACGGCTGCTGCATCACTGCTCTGGAATGATGGCTATGGCCTTACTCATGGCTACTGCTCCGGGAAAAGCACGTTCAACTCTCAAAGAGGAGTTTTAGGAAGTAACACTAAGCTATTGTTAAGAGAGTATCTCAAATCTGTATTCAGTGCCTCAAAAGAATACATTTTAAACCACAGCAATTAGAGGTCAGGTCATGAAATCCGTGGGGAAATGCTTCCCAGTATCTTAACGCTGAGGACAGAGAGATCAAGCTTATGTACACAGTGCAAATGTCAACCCCCCTGCCAGTGGTGCTGGCACGACACAGGAGGAATAAAAGTGAGAACCATCCTCACTCAGGGAGCTCCAAGAACCAAATCCTCAGCTGCTTTGTGAACTAAACAGTTAAAATGACTGTTTTTTCAAGGAAAGAGGAGCAGCTGATAAACGGGCAGTTCTCTCAGATCAGAACCATTAAAGCCTGATTTCGTATAACTTTCTATCTGCTTGTCGGTAGCAAGTCATACTAAAAGCTATCTCCTTATTTGGGATATTTATAGATATTTTGCCAGGATGGATTCTTTGATGCCTTGCATAAGAGCACATATTTAGCATCTACCATAGTGGGCACAGCCTCCTCTGCCCAAGTCTTTTTCTCTTCCCTTTTTTATTTCAAAAACAAACTTCATAAAAATGAATTATCTTAGAGAACTCTGCTCCTTGGGCACAAGTGGCTGAAGCTAAACAACTATTCAGTCAGTGGAGGAAGCAGCCCTCTGCATGCAGAGAACGTGTTTGTTTTCCCAAAGAGATGAGATTATGTGAAGCAAAAAAAACTTGCCATAAAAATGTCTGTCCTTCAGACAACACCCCACTGAATTCAAATACTGGTCATTCACGTGTGCACAGGCTCAAAACTGTTTTAAAAGCGTTACTTTTCTGCAGGGACAAATGCCTGTAAGTCTTTCATTCAGGCTCTACTCCTCCACAGTTTTTGGAGGATAGCCAGAAGATGATGTGGTCTAAGTTGCCTCGGTTTTTTGGGAACAGCAGGATCCAGAAAGCTGCCTGTTTATTAGTGTGTTAATTTTGGTGAGGAATCAGCTCTTGTGTGACCTGTGTTCTCCTCTATTCAGAGCATGCCTGCTCAATTAGAGTGATTAATAAACGGCAATGAATATGAGGGAGATAAAGTGGAATGCTTATAAGAAGTGATTGTGAGAGCGTATTCCTGAATTAGGGTCAGATCCAGAGGTCAAGGTGAGGGAACACGGTTCTGTACAAGACAGCACATAAATCCCAGTGGCAGGAATTAGTGACAGAAACAGAGAAAAGCTGATGTGGCCTTGGAGCCAGCACAGACTCTGATCTCCTCCCTGTGTGGACGTCAACACAGCAGCAATCAATGGCAGCTGTACAGTTGGAGATGACAAGGAAGAAGACTTCATTTTACACACACAAAAAACCATGTGTGTAATTTGTAGCTATATTAGTTTCAAAGGGAGCACTTTGAGATGCCCTCAGGCCCTGCACTCTTAAGCTAATAAAGCCAATATAAAGCCTGAACTGACTGAATAACGCTTGAGGAAAAATGCAGAGGTTAATGGCTTGAGGGAGGTCAGAGGCCACCTTACCCAGGAACTTCTCTCTGCTCACAACACTGACCATTTTATTCCTGCAAAACACTGAGCAGAGACAACCAGTGCCCAGGTTTCAGTCAGAGGGCACTATGGATACAGAAAACATTCCAGTGGCTCCTGCAGTTCAGTCCCTCCTGGCCACACAAATTGTCACTGAAGAGAAAGTGAAACAAACTTCTCAAATGACAACCTGAAACAGCTAAGCCATTAAGTTCATTCCTAATTCTGATTATGAGAAGCTGGCTTAGTCCTGAAGCTTGAGATTTTTTTTTTGTTTAGATCTTGTATAATGCGATGTTTGCACGGATAAAGGGAGTACACTTGATAATCCAGTAAAGACATCCTGCTAAGCTCTTTAGTGTCACTGAAACTTAATGGCAATGAGTTTCACAGATTAACTGTGCATTATAAAGAAGGTATTTTTCTTTATTCATTTTAGGTTCTCAGTCTTTCCATTTGACAGACTGTATTAGAGGAGTTAAGAATAATAATATGTGACTTACCATTTCTTAATCTAAATTTATAATGGTAAATAAAGGGACATGGTAATGTCCCTTCTACTTGGATCTTTAACAGTCCTTGGTGTTTACAAGTTCTCACATAAAGCGTTACTGAACTTATTGCTTAATGCACACACAGAATTTCCAATTCTGTTAGAATTGAAGAATGTTCTAGAGAAAAATCTCACAGCTTTTTAATTGATGAAATGTTAAAAGATATCTAGTTAATACTTTTAAAGGCACTGCTAAGCACTGCTGAGTAAGGTAGATAAAGCTTGCTCATACCTAGATAAGTAAAGCCCTAACATGTTTTTGACAAGAAGGAAGAGCTGATTCACCTCAAATTTTCAGGGAGAATTTCTCTCATTTCAGTAGACTTGCTCAAGCAAGGAATTTCTTTTCATCTATAACATCTTTAAATTCTCATCAATTTACTCAAGCTGTACCTAAAAGGTTCTGGGTTCATGTGAGAACCTTACCCTAAGAGTTACACCAGAAGCTCTCGAAACTGGGGAGGACTGTGTTTTAAACAGAGCCTACTGTGATCTCACAGATTTTGTTATCTTCCCAAGCAGTTTCTGAAGCAGCTGTGGAATCTGCAGGACTGGATCAGTAACAATGCAGAAGTGGAATGTGGCAGTGGTGGTTATTCCTGCCTGTCTCTGGATGGAATCCTAATCTTAATGTATGACTACATTTTTGAAGAACAGTGATTCCCATTGTTTCTATTGAGTGATCCATCACAACACTCATATTCTTCTATACAGAGCTCAAATCTATCAGTTATGAGCTCAAATCCCTTTGCAAAAATTAACACAATCTTAGGAATTAGATTGGTGGTCACAAATTTAGCTGTGAAGAAATTCTTCCTTATCTGAACCAGAACAAAATCAATATACAGACCTCACTACCTAAAGGAAGTATTTCAGGAAAAACAGAGTTTTATATTCACTTCACCCACGACTGGCCAAAAGATCCCATAAAGGAAAGTTATGTCTGACTTGCAGCTGTGAGAGGAAACTCTTGAGTTTAACCTGTAACTGAAATGGAGATGGCTGTGCCCAGATCAATTAGTTCAGCTCTGATGTGCTTTATGAAGAAAGCCAAGGAAACAGCAGGACTCTGTTGCACTTTGCTTTTAGGAAATGTCTCCATCTAACAAGTTGCTGCTGGGTATGAGCAGTGATGTCTCAATGAAGGAGAGGAGAAGCCTTTATCTTGTGATATTCCAATAGGAACAGTCTGATCCATAAGATAACTAAGCCTTTGAAGGATCTTTTTATTCAGCTTGTGATGAGTGGATTGCACGCTGTGCTGTATCACCTTCATCAATTACAGTGACTCAGGCCAGAAATATCATGTTATCTTTTGGTCAGTTGTAGGTTTTGCACATGAGAACAACTGCTGCTTCATGAACTAAAGGTGTTCTCATTCTAACTAACGATAAAACTGACATGACTGTTGATTTTTAGCAAAAATTTATCTATCTACAAATTTTTGATAAATGTAACATCATTATTTGCTAGCTCATTTTGAACCAGTGTATGTGCATCCTGCCATTAAACAGAAACAATCACACTCAGAAAGCAAAACCAAGTTCCTTTGTATAACAGAGAGAGAATTTTCAGTTTTCTGAAAAACTGATTATTTTTGCAAGTGCTGCTCAAAGGGAAAACTGACCTTTCTAGTGATAACTTGAAATACCTTCAGCCCTTTTGTGGCTGTGTTATCAATCTTTAGCAACTTTGTAATCCATTGCAAAGTAAGGAAATACTGTATCTTAATTTAATTTGGTTTCAAGACCCCCCAGTAATCGGACATTTTTAAAGCTTATCTTATTTTCCAGGTCATCAGTTTGTTTTTTCAGAGAGCTTGCTGGTTTTGGCATAGGGAAGTGTCCTGTTCACTGATTGCTATCTTCAGGTCATCCATTCTCCTCTCAGCTTCTGCAGGCTGAACTGAACATTCTGTACATTTTTTTAATGCACATATTTCAGCCTGAATTACAGCTAACCTTGTACTAATACTTGGAGGGTTAACATAAAACAAGTGTAGCCTCTCATCAGTTATGCCTCCTGCTTGTGCAAAAATGGCATTTAGAAATCCTATTCTCACCCACCAGGATATTAAGAACAAGAGCCAAACTCCTCAAAGAACAATAAAAACCTTAAATTTTGTGGCATGTAAGGTTTTACATGGTCTCATTGACAACATTAAAAAGTATCAAAAAACCCTAAATAACTCAAGGAACCAGGAATATAAGAAATTAAGCATAAAGCTACCCACTGCCCAGTGCTCCCACAACTCAGCACCTCAGTGTATATTCTTTGAAATTTGTAGAAACCAGGGAACAATACTGTCAGAAAGAAGAAATTCCAATTCTAACATTTGGAAAATTCCACTTTTCACTGGGGAAAATTCTGAGGTATGGTTTTAACCACCATCATTGTGAGCTGAAGAAAACTAAAGGGTAAACAATGCTTTTTACAGTGAGTGAGTGAGTGAGAGATCAGTGACCCACTGCCTTCAAAAGGAAGGGCAGAAGGAATCCCAGCCGCAGTGCAAGAACAGGACACGTTCCACCAGCACCATCTCCAGGGCAGTGCAAGAATGCCTGACAAGGCTGTTCCTGCCCTCTCACCAGCCAGAGCAGCAGCTGCTCCTTCCTGCCCCATCCCCTGATGTAGCTGAACAGTGACTGCAAAGTTCCCTCTCACTTGGATCTCTGCCCTGCAATCTCCTGATGGCACCATAACCAAAATCAACCTCACTTTCTCCAGCTTCGCTCAGAGACAGGGGAAAAAGACAGGTTCAGCAAAGGGGGTTGAAAGCACAAACTCCTGCAATACTTTAACTTGCCCTCTAAAGGTAGCTACTTCTCACCAATTCATTTAGGGTAAATCCAGAGACCTCACTGCTTCAAGGGTTATTCTAGCACTTTTCTTCTATAGACAATGGAGAAAGAAAACCAAGTTATTTTACTTTAGGATGAATGGCAGTCAGTTTATGGTAAGCTCTAACTATGCTCACACAGAGATTTCTATTAAGTTAAAACTGATTTTAGCTAGAAACCATAGCAGTTTTCTTGTCCAGAATATGGAGAAAGAAAACCAAAACACACTGCCATGATACATTTCCTGGGGCTCACATGTCACAAAATTTTTGATTTCCTCCCATTAGGTTGTTGCTATAATGAAATAAATAATTCGAGGCTACTTTGGAATTGGTTTGTGCAATAACATTGGAAGATAAATTCGAACACATCCACAGCTGTTGGATCCATGTTGGTCCAGCACTCAGGGAATTTTACTCTGCCCACATGACTGACTGCAACTGATGGGATCAGCTCCTACTGGAACCAATATTGTCAGGGGACAAAGAACAGTCACTGCTAAAGGCCTTGCAAGACTGAGAGTACTCTGCAGGTACCCTAATTCTGTTACTCCTTTTTTACAAGGTTTATTTTGGGAGTGCTGCAGTGATGTTGCAGTTAATTAGCATCTGCTGGAATTCTTGGGCACGTGAGGTAAAGTTAGCATAGCACCTTCTGTGAGCCACAGATCTTTTAATTCCTATTGTACTTCTCAGTAGTTGCCTTCTATTTCTGCTGACAAATTCTGAAGTTTCCCATAACACAGAAATACTTTCTTAAAAGTAGAAATTCAAGAAAATGGATCTGATTCAATGGAACGTGGCTATTGTGACATATTAGTGAGCCTGCAAGACAAACTCTAAATATTAGGTACGCCTTCTAGTAAATATTTTACATCTTTTCTGGTATCTAATGTAACAGAAAGATTTTAAAATACATTCCTCATTACCTAAAATAAATGTATTTTGAAAAAACTGCATTAATGTAATAAAACTCCTTAGTCACTCCCTTTTCAGCAGCATATACAGAACAGTTCACAACTAAGTAAGTGACTAAAACAGCTGAGTGGTACCTGGAGATTTTCTTGGGAGCCTGAGGTGGTGAGGAATGGCTTGTTATGTTCTGTCCTGAGCTCTCTGGAGGCTTTTCCTGCATTTCTACCTTGTCTTTCGCCAGTGCCTCTGTGATGGCAGACTCCACCCCGCCCTGGTGTGGGAGCTCAGCCCTCGGCTCCGCTTGTGCCGGGTCACACCTGTACATGAAAACGATCGACGGCTTCTCGCTGGAGTCCGACTTGGCCTCGCTGAACCAGTGGTGTCGCTGCACTGGAGGAGGGGGCAGCATGTGTATAACAGTTCCATCCAGACCCACCAATTTCCCTTTCTCCCTGTCTTTTTCTCTCTCTTCCTCATCGTCAGCTTTCCTGCGGCGGAAGAAGCTCTTGAACGATATCCAGCGTTTGGGTTTCGCGTCGGGACGCCGCCCCTCTGAGTGCAGGATGGACTCGGCCTCTGTCGACCTGGTGGGGCTGTTGGGTTTGGCCCAGTTGCTGAAATGCCTTTGCAGCAAGTTACTGGCATGGTAGGGAGAGGAGGTGGAGCGTGGAGGGGGGAATGGCGGTGCCTGCTCTGCCTGGGGACTCGTGGCACTCGGAGTGGCTCGGGCTGGCTTTGGAGAGGGAGTGGCAGCTGGATGTGAAAGCGGATCTTTCTGCATTTTAATGGCAGTGCTTTCGGTCTTGGAGGACTCCACTTCAGGCTGTGATGTAAACAGAGATTTGGGTCGTACCAGGGTGTTTTTAGTAGCATCTCCCTCAGGGGGTAAGGAATACAGCTCTTCTACACTGCAGGACTTGGGAGCAGACTGAGGTGTTTCTGGAGGAGACTGCGGAGGCTGGATGGAAGCCACAATCTGTGAGAGCACTGTGCTTGCGTTCTCTCTGCCGCTGCTGCTGCTAACAGAACCATCCGGGGTCACGTCTGGTTTTGCTGCAGGCTCTTGCATTGCCTTTTGAACTCTAGATGGGGAGCTGTGGTCAGCACTGTGACTTCTCTGTGGGGATATCTGGCTTTTACTGAGGCAGCTGTTGAACTCCTGGACCTTTTGAGCCACAGAGCCCAGTCTGCACTCAGAGCTATTGGCCACCCCCTTCGCTTGGGGCAACTCAGTGGGTTTGCTGCCTATGGCTTCGGTCTCTTTACTTTCAGTTTCTATTTCTTCATAGGTATGGCTTATCACACTTGTAGTTTTATCTTTGATGGACAGCTCCCCACTGGTCCCTAGAAAACTTTTATAGATTGCCAGGTTATCATATGCATTTGGATTGATTACAATAGGAACTTTAATAGCATTTTTGGAACTCTTAGCGTAAGTGGGCTCATCATGAATGATAATAGGAAAAGGTGGCATGCCAGCATTGTTGTAACTGTTGAATTTTATCTCAGACAAATTAGGAGACTTAACTGGGATAGTTTTTGAAGAAATGTTCGTAGCTGTAGGTGAAGTAGGAGCTGACTTGTGGCTTGTCTTCCTGGGAGGAACGGAAGGTCCTGAGCTGTTTCCAATCAGTTCTACCTTAGGTATCTTCTGTCTTGGGCTGGTGCTAGAAGTCCACACTTCCTGGTATCTGATTGCGCTGGATTTTTTCAGATCAGAGCGTACGCATACAGGTGATGCTGCAGAAGATACAATAGGTGTGCCTGGGGTTACTGGTGAGCTTGGGCTAGATGATGCCTTTTTGGTTTCTGAGGTTTCAGGCTGATTCTCTTTACATTCACTGGTCATGGCAGCTGATACATCCACTACGGTGTATGGCTTGCACACTGGCTGTTCCATATTCACCACCCTGTAAGGTTTAGCTTGCTCCTCCACAGGCACCAAATTAATAGTTACGGCTTGACCAGCAACATCTGAAGAACTTTTTTTCTCCTGGGTTTCAGTCTGCACAGCAATTTTGCCATCCTTCTCCTCCAGGCGAAGCGCAAGCACTGCCTTATGAGTTTCCAGACTTTTCAGAGCATTTCTGGGTGCTTTTGGCACATCCTTCACTTGTTGATTGTCACAAAGACTTTCATATTCTGGTTCAATCACTTTGAGGTCCTGAGGAGTGCTAGGAGATAACCCTCCATTACAGAGCTTCTGGGAAGAACTGCTGGCTGTCCCAGAACGAGACTCTTCTGTCAAAGAAGAATCGGGAGATGTAGAATCAGAAGATACCATGCTTTGCATGCTCTCCTGCCCATAAAGAATCACAGTCTCTTCCCCATAACCATTTAAAATTTCATCATAACTGTCGTCATAATCCACTGCACAGATCCGCTGGAGAGACTTGTTCCGAAGGGGCACGGTATTCCATTTTTTGTCAACACAGAACGGAACAGGAGACAGGGTGTTAGCTCTGAAATTAGCAAAGCGAGGTTGGCCCCTCATGCGGATTTCCATTGCTAACAACTCTTCATCACTTTCATCCCAGCTCTCGTGCTCTTCCTGCATGCTGCCAAAAAACGTGTCATCCTCACTCTCATCTCCACTAGAGAACTCTGGATAACAGAAACGTCCACCTTCATTACTTATGACTTCAGTGCTTCCACTCAGAATAACGTGCTTACTCTGTGAATCCTTCATTCCACCCACCATGCAGCTCGGGGGGATCTTCCTTTCTAACGATTTTTTGTAACAATTATTTATCCTTCCCAAGAAGGTTTCTCTTGAGTTTGTTTCATTTCCAGTGAGCTGAGGTGTGGTATCCAAACCCGCAATCTCCTTCAAAACTTCTGTCAGTCCGTTATTATTGTTATTTGGTATCTTACCCACGCCCTCGCTGTTGCCGTAAGGCCTAGGAACATGGCTGTAACCTTCGATCTCCTCCTCGTTATTATTGTTCAGTGTTTTTTTGTTCAAGACCGCCTTGTTGCGGTTCCACCCCGCAGGCAGGGGTTTGTTCTCGCACTGCTCCAGCGTGGTGAGCTCCCCACACAGCCCATCTGCCACCATCATGGTGGGTTTCACAGCTATCGTGGGCTTCTTGGCCACGGGCGGGCGGAAGCTGCCGCTGTTCCTCCCACGCTGGCTGTTGCTTTGGTTTGCATTGGGTTTCAGATTTCCATGCGAGAGGGGCTTTTTTTCCGACACTGGGGGTAACTGGTGCAAGCTCTTGGGCTTGAAGCAGTTCTTACATTCACCGGGTTTCCAGACGTGCTCAGTGAAAGTGTTGCAAGCAGACATTTTCCCAGAGCTCTGCGTCTGCCGTGCTGCTCAGTGCATGGTAGGAGTCTCATCCACGGGGTTCCACTCTGTTCACATAGTACAGACACTTCCTTGAGCAGCGATCATGCTGGAAGAACACGAAACAGAAAGAGGATGAGAAAGTGGAAAAATCTGCTTGATCATTATATTTTCCACACTAGAGACAATGATTGGAAGGAGCAAGTAGCCTTTTGCTGACATCTTCATTTATAAAACTGTATGTTTAAACTGAAATGCAAAACCAAATTGCAACTACCATTCTTCTTATACATAAAGAATTAAAACTTTGGCAGCAAAGCCCTATGTTACTTAAAGCAGAGAGAGGGGAAAATGGCAATGACTGAGAATTTCGAGTAATTCTCTTGACTAGTTCAGGACCATTGACCTTTAATTTTCTCCAATAAAACAAATGCAGGAAGAGGATATAAACTTGAAGATTACCACACATTATGCTTTCACCGTAACTACTCAAACATGAGACAGAAAAGCGAGAGTATGTTTACTCTCCTAAATAGAATTGAGATAATTTGTTTTAGCTTTGAATGTGAACAAGCTCAGCTTAAGTGAGAAAATATGTTCAGGCAATCCCAAACTCTGCCATTTTAGCACTTTTTTCATCAGAGTCAAATGATAACTGGAGGGATATTTTGGCTGAACAGATAGGCTGTTCTGATGTCCTGGGCAAGTCAGATAAAAATAGAGTGGAAATCTTTCTAGAAAGTCACTGTTTTTTCTCCTTCTGCTTACAACAGCAGCAATAAAGCATTCTGATATCCTCAAAACAAAGCTAAGGATTTTCAGTCCCTGATTTGTTTCACATGTAGCTTTTCTACCTAACCCCTCCAGAAATAACAACTGAAAAAGAACTGAAAATCTCTTTCAAAGTGAATCTTTTTATTTCCTGAAACGATCAGCCTTAAGTAAAAATCAAACATGAATCTGCCGTGCTTTATAGTCACCAGAGTATCCAGGATTTGAGAGTTTCATGAATTAATGCCTCAAGATTTTAAGCCTTCTGAGCCAAATCCGTAGGTCTGTTCTCTTCGTCACTGTTGCATAACTGAAATTATCGGAGACATTTTATGGAGGTGAAAGGATCTCTATGTCCACTGCTGCTTCAGTAAAGACAGGCACTGGAAATGAATAATGTTCTATTCTTACAGGCCTTGGGGTGCAAATACCCTCGCTGCTCACCCAGGTACACCGAGAGGGCACTGCTGCCCCCCTGCAGGTACAGCTGCAGCTCCCCACAGAGCCCGTGGTGGGAGCTCAGCAGTAGGGAAAGGCTGTGCTGGAATTCTCCATGGGCACCACTGACTTTCATCAGCGTGGCAAACACCAGGATCATCAGGAGAGCTGACACCAGGAGGGCTTTGTCAGTCTCCTCACGTCCTGCTCTGTGTTTTGGCAAGGGCTGTCCTGTGCTGGCAAAGCAACAGAGCGATCCCGATCCAACAGCAGATGGGGCTGAAGCCTAACTCTATTAGTGCCTGCAGACACAGCCGTGCTACCAGGGCTATCACATTTCATATGCTGACTAAATATGTTTCCAGACAAAGCTTTTTGCCAAAAAGCCACTGCCAAAAGCTTTCTCTGTATGACCTAAGAGATAGAACGTCTGCCAGACTGAGATCTGCCCAAACTTTTAGACTTTATTTTACATATACAGAGTAAAATGCCTTTGTATGTTGATCTCTTTCAAGATTTGTTGCTTCAACACTTCGCAAGGCCATATATTGTAAGCAGAAAAATTACATTAAGGAATAGCTCTCCTAAAACCAGAGAGAGAGCATGTACAAGAATTTTATGCTCTGGTTAGCTCCCTCTTTTCATGTGTTTAACAAACAAAAGGAGTAAAATTACACTAATGGGAATCTAAATTAAATGCTTTCTTGGAATATATATTTCTCCATCACATAAAAGCTTTGAACAACCAATTTAAACAAAAGGGTTGTTAGTCTTTGTGTTTGGGTTTTAGGATTTACCTGTGTGATCTTATTTCTCTGAAACTGTATAGGCTGCACTTGGCTCTAGAATCCCATCACAAAGCTTTATGGTGTTCCAGGCTAAGCATTTCCTGCTAGGAACAGGGGAGCACTGAGGAAGTTCTGCAGTGCCCACCTGCCTGTGGCTGCATCCTGATGTGTCACCACACACTGATCACTCTCCTTGGCTCTCACATTGATGCTGACACTTCCTCTAAGCCAGAGTAGGGTTACACTCAACCTGAGAACGGCAACTACAGGAAACTCGGCAGAACCACAGTTCTCCAGAGGGAGTACCAACTACAGCTCTGTGCTTTATCCCAGAACGCTCTCCCCTGTGTGCCAGCAGTGCTGCCTGCAGCAGCTTCCTTTAACAATCCCACACCTGGAGATTGTGGAAATGCAGATGTGGAACCTGGACACAGAATATATATCAACCACGTGTAGCTATTTCAGCTCCTTTGGTCTCTAACAGCCAATAGAACTGCTTTGAACACAGCCTTGACCCCCAGGATGACTCGTGACAGTCTGGAACAGAAGAGCCACTGACTCCCCGGGCCTCAGCTGTGTTTGCAACTGGCTCGGGCACAGCAGGACGAGCAGTTCTTGTCGCAGGCCCTGCCTGCAGCTGCACCACAGAGGAAACAGCCACCTTCCAAACAGAGGAAATGGATCTTAAGAAAACAACCAAAACAATTCCAACACTGTGCTACTTTTGTGCTTTGAAATCAGAAGCACTCCTACGCTATTTCAAATTAAATCCACAGTGACCTTTATATGTTGAAGCAAGTATTTGCATTCTAAAAAATAACGTCAGTTTCTTCCTTGCTAAACAACCAAAAGCAATCTTTCTGCTGCTTTCCTCTCCTTTAAAAAGAATTACTTTTTCAAGTACAGATTCCCTATTATGTGTGGTAATTATGGTGAGACTGATTAGGAGTCATAAGAGAAATGAAATCTTTCAGTAGGCTGTTGCTCCCACGGCTGTCACCAGCAACTGCAGCTTGGCAGGGGGCAGCAGAGGCCATCGAAGGGACTGAAAATGCACACAAATACAAGAAAAAAAAATCCCCCGACATTGTTCATTGCTGGATTCCTACACTATCTCCAAAACAAAGCAGGGCAACAAGAGATCCAGGCAGTCACACCTCAGGTCTCTCCAGCTGCAAGTGACCTGGTGTCTTTTCTTCCCGAACCTCCCTGCTTCCACAGGCACTCCATGTAGCTGCTAAGGAACAGGAATGTGAACCCTGCAGAGCTCCTGGCTCTTCTGAAATGAGTAGTTCAGATGACAAAACTTATTTGAAGACACTCAATCTACGCAAAATCAAGGCAATGACAAGATGTTAGTTAGAAAACAGCATCAGACTCGTAAAGAAAATACTAATAGGAAACACGTAACATCAACAGTCTGCATTTCATCCCTGCATCTCAAAGCCTTTTATGTAAGTTGATAAACAGAACTATTCACAATTTATACAGGGAACCACTGCAGTGCAGTGACGTTAAGGAACTAAAATTCACCCAGTGAGTCAGTGTCAGGAGCAAGTACAGACAGACAACTTCTGCTCCCAACAGCAGATCGTGATACTTGATTCACTAAATGATTGAGTCAGCACAGATAATTTATCAGCCTTAAAGGCCAAATCATTCTTTGTGTATGTGAGACTAATGCTCCTCATTCCAGCAGGTAGACAGCTGTGCACAGGAGGGCTCAGCCTGGCTCTGTTGAGTTGGTATCAAGCAGTCAGGAAGGCAAAAGCATATTTCAGTTTTCAGGTCAGAGGGAGTAGATGACAGATTTGGAGTTGCAGTGCAAAGATGAAGCAGGGATCAGCTGAGATACCCTCGTGTCAGGAAGCTTGCACAGCAATGCAGAAATGTCTCTGTGGCTCTTTTATTTGTTGACATCATCTTTGCTGAGAGCATGAAGATAGTAATAAACATGCATTTTAGGCATTTTGCCTTTGTTCTAGGTAATTTCAGGCTGGCAGGTCTCCTTTGGATGCATGCTGGCTGAATCACAATGAAGGCCTTCTCCAGTAATACTTTATACTAAAATAATCCAATTAAAAAGAACTTAATTGGTGTGCAACATTCTCTACAATTTCAACATTTTAAAAATGAATAGTCTCGGTAAGTACCAGATGGTGACACGCACTAATTAATCAGGCCTGCTCAATGAACGAGCATATGAAAATGAAAGCACCTATTAGACATGTGTTTGCAATGCTGTGTGCTGCAAAAATCTCCCCCCACTGAAAGGCTGGGATTTTCCAGAGCTGCAACCAGCACTTTCTGGTCTCTTCTGGGATCACCACATCCTGGCACAGGTTTCCTTTGGTTTGTTGTCCTCCAGGGAAAATCCATTTACCTTTAGTGCTGCTGGCCCTGACAATGGGGCTGCAATTTTTACACTGCAGAATAAACTGCATTGATCAGCCCTCTCCGGCACCAGTCCAGTCAGGGCTGCTGCACAACCACAAACCTCTCACCACTGCCAGGCCTGTCCTCAGACTAAAAAAATCAGCAGTGGGAATTCAACCTGGGCTTCCTATATGGGAGTGCCCAAAGACCACAAAACCACCACGGCTTTGTGGTTTGTCTGAACCACTTAGAGGCATCTGGACAGTCACTGATCATCATAAACGATAGTGCAAGTCTCACATAGCAGGGAAAAAGTGATGGTTATTCTTTGCCAGGATTTGATTTCTGTTTCTGTTAAATTTTAATGTAATCATAAACATTTGAAGAGACTGTTTTAAAAACTGAAACTCACGCAGGTCCTGCTCGGGTGGGCTGTGGAAATGCTCCCAGAGAGTGTCAAGCATTCACTGCACTCGGGGTATGCCAGGAAAACCCATGGAACTGAAGGATGGCAAGAAACGCTATGGACTGGCACAACTTTATTCCCAAAGTGAAGGATATTTGCTAAATATCAGCTCACTGCAGTACCAAGCCAGAGCTCTGTCTCTGGAAGAGAGGACAGATGGACATTTCCATAAATGCTGGGCATTACCACTTTTGTCAAAAAAGAACTATTGTCTTGCTGCAGACAGGGGTTTTTTATTTTCCCTCTTTTAATGTCTCACACTGTATTTTCTCTCCTTTTTTAAAAAGAGTTCAAATGACATAAATATTTCCTAATACTAAGTAGTGAAGGAAAATATGGGGGCTTTTTCCTCCCTAAAACTTACAAGGCTAAAACATGACAGAACTAACCAACAAACTGGAGCAAAACCCTGCCCAGGGCTAGACAATCTGTGATGCTTCAGAAGAAAACAGGCATTCCTTTGCAATTTACCTAACCCAAGGAGATAATGCCACAGAGCAAGGAAAAGGCAAGGAATATCCTCAGGATGTGCCCAGGTAGACAGACAGAATAGATTCTGCATCAACACTCTGGGAACACACAGAGCTGTAATAAGGCCAAGCTCTGCCCTCTGGTGCTGAGGCTCAACAGGCCAAGCCAAGGCAGGTACTTGAATAGGAACTCTTATGAGCCCCAATAATAAGAAGTCTTGACATTCTTAACTGGAGATTTTTTCCCTTTTGGAAAAAGAAATCATCATTTAGCATTAATAAAATTTTGAATTTATTTGGTCTATTTAGGCATGTATAAATTCTTACAATGATGATCACTTGGACAAGGCTGCACAGTATATTCTTTAGGAATACTTTTTATTTACATGGAAAATTGATTTTTATTTTCTACTTTTAAAAAAGCTAGGTAAGCCAAACTCTACATTGTCTGCATTTTGTACAACTTTCTAGGATCTAGCACCAAAGTATAGGTAAGCATATCAGCTGACAGGAAAAAAGCACAGAAAAGTATCCTCAATTCCAGTGCATTTCAGTTTCTCCAAACTCTGTTTAAGGAAAATTATGAGAATTAAGCTCGTCACAGCATATTCAAAGTGCACCTGCATGACTGTATCTTGACCAATCTAATTATCTGTGATTTACCCTTCCTGGGCTCTCTTGGAATTCTGCCCTTTGATCTTTTTTCCTTTTGTTTAAGCACATGCAAACACTTATGGAGAAGAACAAACTTTACCAAACCTCTCCAGAATGTGCTCACAATACAAAAAGCAATACCTGAGAAACATTATAGTGCTTTTATAGTCAGAAACCAGGGAACAGTTGTGGTTATCCTTCTGCTGAGCACAGTTTGAGAAGGAAAACAGGGTGGATTCATCACTGGATTGTGGAGTCCAGCAATTCTGCAACTTCTGTTTGCTTAAACCTCTCTCCCTTGCACTCCTGCAGGCTCTGGCTCCAAGGATCTGAGTGCTGAACACCTGCTGCAGCAAAACTCACAAGTGCCAACCCCCCAAAATTTCAGTTTAGCAAATAACCTGTGGATAGCAAAATACAAAATAGCATTGGAAGGGATGGGGAAGAAGTGACTAAAAAGTAGCCAAAGACACCCTGAGGCGTCAGAGCAGGTAACTCAGGAGGGAAGGGCTGGCTCACAGCCAGGGTAAGATCAGCTGCAACACTGAGGCTACAGCACAGTGGGAACTCTCCAGTGGTCTCATCCCACAGGGAGCCTCAGGGATCATTAAATAAAGACTTGGCAAGATTAAGTTTAAAAATAAACCACTATGAGCCATTATAAAAAAATGAGGTATTAAAAATAACCGATTAATTACAAGCAGCAGCACAGCAGGGCTGGACTGCGTAGAGCCAAGAATTGTGGAGAAATTCAGGAACCAGGTGGCTGAGCCATGCAAAATTACACAGTCCCTTATCAGAACCAGGCATCAGTACAGCACAGGGTGTTGGGATGTGCTCTTCAGCATGACTTCTGGGAAGGAAACCTGCTCTTCCTACCAAACAATGAACCAATGGGCAAAAGAGAAAGGGCACAGTTTTATTTTAAGCTTTTAAGAAGTTCTCTCCAATTCCTAATGGCAGGGCATGCAAATGGTGTCACAGCAAATGCCAGGCAACCAGTAGATTACATGCTTTCTGTGTGAGAAAATCAATGACATGATTTACTGAGTATTGTGCTCAGTTCTATTTATGACATCTCAGGAAGAAGTGCTGCGAAAAACAGCCACAAAAATATTTTAATATGGAAAGCTTTTCATCCCTTCAGTGAAACAAAAAGATTAGGATAGTTTAGTTCGGAATTGAGACAAATAAAATGAAATAATAGTATATTAAATGATCCGTCACATAAAGAAGACAGACTGGGTGTTCCCATTTAGTGTCTATCTCAAAAAAAAAAAAAAAAAGCAATAAACCCACTGCAGCATATTTACATCTCCAAAAAGAAAATTATTCCACATAAAATGCTTCCTGAATGAAGCTGGCACTGAGATCAAGGGGTCAATGGATTCAGAGGAACAACCAGACATTTATACATGGGATGAGCCACTGCCAGTTGGATGAGGTGGGCTAAGCCCAAAGCTCCCGATTTCAGTGCTTCCAAGCATCATTAACCATTTCAGTGGAGGAGAGGATTCGCTCATTACCAGATCTTCCTGTGCTGTGAAGGGCAGGCACTGCTGGAGGCTGGGCCTGACTGCTCCTCCTACCACCAGATCCTGCTCTTGACTTTCAGCTGCTTTAGTTTGATACAGCAAAATAACCCCATGGTGCAGGAACACCACATCCCATCATCTCCCACTGGTAAGGCCAGGCCTGTCTCTTCTCCTCCCACACTTTGTCACTCTTGCCCTAGACTTGTAACTCAGTCCTGGACCATCCCTGGTCTTTATTTCTGCCTTTTGTGACTTCATGTTTGATATTGGGACCTCAGGCTGTCAGCTACCTGGGCCAAGGGACTGAGTCACACCAACAGGTCCTGCAGGGATCTGGACAAATGCACAGTGATGCCCAGGTCAGGTCAGACAGTGCTAATTAGCAAGGTAAGGAAGCCAGATGGAAAGAGATTAGTAAAGATCAATACTGTTTGAAGCTTGTCACACTACAGGATGGAAAAATCAGGGTAAGGTTACAGAGGAATGATAGAAGAGATATTTTTCTCTAAAAATAATTTAATCAGTCAATCTAACTATTCAATTTAACTTTTGAAGATACGTACATTACTAGTTTATGGTGGAAAATACAAATAAAAATAAGCCCTATATTGCTATCTCATTCACTATGTGACAGAGCAAAGCCTGGAAAGGGCTTGAATCTTTGTAAAAACTCCTCCAGTTTCCCATTCCACAGCAACCATCTCCTCCCACTGCCATCTGCTTGGTGCATTCATTTTGCCTCATTCCTCACATCTATGATGAAAGACAGACATTCTAATTTGAGGGCCTCTTTGATAATCTTGAGAAACTAGCTACAGGTAATTTTTTGACCATCAAAGCTGATTCCAGCAGCTTACTCTCACTCAGGCTACTCTTCTAATTAGGGTGTCATTTATTCATCCCAATAAGCCACTTCACCGGGCAAGATGAATGCAAGAAATTTTAATCTGCAGTCGTAAGCCAGGACAATGAAATGAGTGATGAGCTCCAAGTCAAAAGGTTAAAGATATTAATGTTTACTAGTGTTGAAGTTTACAACAGATAATTTCTTTGCTTATTCTCCTTATGCTTTGCCTAAAATCCATCCCTATAAAATGGCAATCCACCACTGATAAGAATGTTATTAGGGATAGAAATCACCAGCATAGCTTAAATTCAGAAATGGAATTAGAAGGTACTGGCATTGGATGCTTTTAGCATATATAGTAAGAATTGATTTTTTTCTTATTCTGATGATTAAGTGTTGTGCCTGCCAGTCCACAACACCCAGGCATATCATGGGGGCTCTGTGTGCAGCCCTTTCCCTTCACAGGGACACAAAAGGACTAACAGCCAAACCCAGGGCACCTCACAGTCAGTAATCAGCTTTTTAGGCTACCAAAAGGACAAGATGTAGGGCAGGGAAAAAAAAAAATCCAACAAAACCCCAGTAATTTTATTTTACTTCCCAAAAATCTGATTGCATACTTTAAAATAATCCACACATGGAAAACTATGCAATGAAGGCATCATTAAATATAATCAAGGATGGAATCAGAAAGGAAATGCAACAGAAACCCTGTGCTAGTTTTTATCTTTACAGTCAATGACTGGTTTTTGCAGCTGGGGAATTTGCTCAATTTACTCCATGAGAGAAGAAATACCCTGCATTTTCACAGACAGATGTTTAAACCTATCAAGTGTGTAAACCACTACCATTTTTAGCCAGTGCCATAAGAGGAGCAAAGGGAAGCAGGAATCGCTTGCTGCTCCTGAGCAGGCTGATCCAGGCAGGAAAAGCCTGCCCTCATTGCCCATCTGCTCCGGGGCAGCAGGAGCAGCCAGCTGCATCCGGCCACCTAAAAACCAGAGGTGGCTTATCACAGAGCCCCAGGGCTGGAGCCCGGGCTGGCCCACCCCTGCAGCTGCTCCTGCCACCCCTGCCCAGCCAGGCTGGCTCACACCCACTGCTAATGAAGAGCTGCTGATCGTACCTGGGAATGCTGAGCTTGCAGCCCAGCCAGCGCTCACTCCTGGATCAGGACACAGCAGGAAACAACAAAGCTGAAGCACAGCAAACGAGCTCTAGCAAAGGAAAGAGAAAGAAAATCACCACCAACATTCAATTCTCTTTCTTTAGTTCTTCTTTACAGATAGAAATGTTTTCCTAAAGGAGCTGATTGCCAAACATAAATTTTGCTACTTGTGCTTGACAGAATCCTGAGAATGCAAAGCCTTTTGTAGCCAGAAAAAACAGTGTGAATTTTCTACTCTTGTACTGCTGAGATGACTCAATATCAGTCCACAGGGGTCTGAAGGTAAAAGCAGAACCACACTCATCTGAATTCCTTGCCTTTCAAACGAGGTTTTTATGACAGAATACTTTATTAGCAAACGGGGCTGCTACAAGCCCACACCAGAAACCACACCAAGCCCAGGGCAATTACCTTTTGTCACTGCCATGCTGAGTGAAATGAGAAAGCCTGCTATTACCTGCTCTCTTGGAGGGTCTTGAGGGAGGTTTATTCCTGCCATGTGCAATGCTGTGGCATTTGGAAGTAAATTGTTTATAACAAGAACCGGTCTGAGACACCAGCCACAGCAGCAGCATCAAGCTGCACGGCAGCAGCAAAACTTTGCCCACTGCTCCCTGCTGAGCTCCTGGGATCAGACTCTGGGGACCAGTCAGGAGACACCACCATATTCCTGTGCATGAGAAAATTGCTCAAATTGCTTAAACCTCTTTCCCTTGCACTCCTGGCTTTCTTGTTGCTGCTTTGGCACCGCTGTGCACATGGAGGGAAAGCTCCAGGTCTCCTCAGGATGGTCCCAGAGGAGACTCCATTCTCTCTGTAGTGCTCAACCTTGTAATTTATACAGGAAAAAAAAGAAGTATGGCAGATTTCAAGGTTCTGGGCTCAACCTTGGCTTAATTAGTCATGGTGGCATATGTTCTGTGATGGTTACATAAACAGGGATGGGATCCCAACCGGTGGCCAAGGGGTTGCCATGGTAACCATGACAGCCATCAACGCTGCCTTACTCATCAGTTTTGCCCCCGTACTTCAGAAGCACTTCTGGTCCTACTTTGCTATTTTCAAATAAAAATATGAATAAACAGAGCTCTCTAGCCTTCCTTCTCTGGAAACGACGTTGCCTAAGCCTTTAACCACCAGTGGCATTTGTGAATTGACAGCAGCACCCTTGGGCTGTTGCTCTCCACAGACAATGCAGTGTTTCTGGAGCCTCACACCAGGGACAAACACAACAGAACAAACCCTTCCACTCCTGAAACAGATCCCTCCACACTGGAGTCCAGACACTGACCTTTGCAGTGCAGACTGTTAGCCACAACTCAATGATGTGCTCATGCCTTCTACAAGCTTTTGAGCAGCTTCACTTCTCTCAGTGCAATTAGACAAGCCTGGCCTAAAGTCTTTTACTCCCAGTTTGCAGCTGTATATAATAAATAAAAAAATGTCTTTCCTCCATCTTTTTTTTCCAGTATAGCTATATAGTGCATATCTCTGCTTTCAAATCTCCAGCTCTCCCTATTCACATTTTCTTTCAGACTGCTCATAAAGAAAACCCTGACTAATTTTAGGACAAAGATTAATACAGATCATTCTGCTCACTAACAGCTTTCTACCTAGAACCACTTTCAGACCTGTCACTTATAGCCAGGCCTAACCCACAGAACATCCACTGCCTTTAAATCATTAAAAAAAATACTAAAACATACTAGATTTAAAAGTTAATTTAGCCTTTTGTACACTTGTTAACCAAGTTATCTATTTATACCTCACTAAAATCCAGCATCTGCAAAGACAATATACAGAGGCACAAGGAAGACAGGAAATAATGGTTTTTCAAATACAATGAAGTTGTGTTTTATTTTAAAGCCATTTTAAAAAGAAAGCCTTTTCTTTGCAATAGTATCCAGAAGTTATTAGACAGAAAAGCCAGTCTCAGTAATCTGAATAAAGATTAAATGCTAATTTTTTTGGATTTCAGTGATTTGCAGAAATATTTTTTGGCATAACTAGAAAATGAGTCACTACTAACTTCACCTTCTATAGCTGTTTCAAGTGCAAATAATTTCTCATCTGACAATCACTCAGCTTTTAAAGTTAGCTGTTTTATAAAGCCCTTTATTGAAAGCTAGTATGTGAACAGGGATCCCAAAGCCTTAATTTTGAGAGAAACTGCAGTATGTCAAACTCAATAAAGGCAGAAGACATGTTTGGATGCCAGATAGCTGTATGTAAAAAATAGTGAAGTTAATAATAGGAGATTTATCAGCTGCCTGGATACAGGTGTAGGATTGGCCTCTTGGTTGCTTTATGCAGCAGAGCTGGGAAACTGAAGCAGATCTGCCCTGTGCTGTGCAGATCTTCGAAAAACATGTCAATACAAAAATTTTTGCTACATAAAAATACTTGTTTCTCCTATCTTTCTTTAGAGAGCAAAGTAATTTCTTTATTTCCATGTGGTAGTGCAGGAATAGGAAGAGTAAAGGGAAAAGTGGAGAGACAGTGGTTGTAAGGAACAGCTCTGCACAACTTCTGTTCACCCGTGGCTGTGCCGAAGCAAGGTTTGGGTGGGATCCAAGAGGAGCCCCTGCCCTGCCCTGCCCTCCCCTGCCAGGTGCCCGAGCAGCCACACTCCAGCCCCAGCCAGTGCCACAATCCAGGCAGCCCCAACTCCCTGCACTGCTGCTCCAGCCCAGAGCTCTTCCAAGGCTGAGATAATCCAACAAGCTTAACAAAAGGATGGGCTCATAATGCTAATTAGCTTTGTGTAGTCAGGAGATAGACTGGAGCCTCTATCTCTAATGTCCTATGTTAAATCTGTTCTCTCCACATAAAGACCGGTACATTAACCATGTCTTATTTTCCCATTTTCTTTTCAGGGAGCCTGGATGGATTGTAATGCACATGGATAGACTGAAATGCTCAGCAGATGATTTTGCTTAAATCTCAAGTAAGACAAATGTGACGAGCTCTTCAATCACTGCCCTGGGATGTGTGGGCGATGTATTACATTTTACAAGGAACAGCATTTGGAAAAATTCCGTTTTCACTCCTCAGCCACTGTACTCTTTTAATTACTTGCTGAACTTGAAGAAAGAAGAACGGGAAAGGAAAAGGGCAGAGGAGACTTCAGAGAGATAATGAGATGGCTGCCTGCTGAAGTGAGGCAGCAGCATCATTAATGCCTGAGCTAAAGGAGGAACAGGCAGATCCTCACCTCTGTCCCCATGGCAGCAATGGGGTGGCTGCAGTCACTGGTTTGCAGTAACAAAGACACCAAGCTCTAGCAGCAAGTTCCCTACTTGAGTCAAGGGGTTTGTCTCATAGGGTGTGATGGAAGATCCCAGTTTAAGGCTCTGTAGAAGCAATCAAATAAATTCTGCCTCAAATCTCCACAAACCATTAATACGTCAGGAACCAGAGACAAATGAAAGTCTCTAGAGCTCCCTGGAATTTTACCACTTACTATGCCTATGCATTGCCTGGTGCACACTTCATTTTTACTAAAAATTTAGTGCAATGCAATAAATTGGGAAGAGCTGTCATACTAATTTTTTTTGGGGAATCCAATTTCAATCTTCCCTATGAAAAATGTGATTTGAAAACCCTTGTAGATATTGTTATCCAAGGACTACAGGTTGTTTGGTTGGATATGATGAACTGCTCCACACCAATGTGGACAATACCTTTGTTTCCTTGTAGATGCAAATATGGGAGCATTTTCCCAAGATCCTGCATTATTCCTGCTGCTAAACATACTCCAGGAGTTCTCAGGTGAGTACATACTTTTCTTACAGAGGTAACCAAGTTCTGACTCTGACATGATCAGAGGTCAAGCATCAGGTTCAAAAGTTTTGCAAAAGTAAAGCACAACTGAGAGCATTATTGTCTTTCAATATTATTATTGTAATATCTGATGATAAATGCAATGCCATAACTGTACAGCTTTAATTGAAATGTAAGCTAAACTGTTTGTTGATAGTCTCCTTCAATTGTCCTTTGCTAATTATGAAAATAATTCTAATAATTACTGTGCCCAAAATATCTGGGAAGGAGATCAAAATCACTATCTAAAAATTAAGCACAGTAGTTCAGGGGTTAAAGTCACATAAATGATGCCTTCTTTAAAAACACATCTCTATAGTTTGCATAGTCTGCTGTAGCAGAAAACTATAAATGAGACATATTTGAAACACACACACACACACACAAAAGGGAAGAAATCACAAGTATCAGATCAATTGGGATATTCTAGAATCTTCAGATTGAGATCTACAAAAAACATACACATCACAGGCAGAAAGTAAGTGTGAGCAGATAAAAGGGGACTTAAAACTGTGAAAATGTGATTACAAAAGAGAAATATTATACTATTAATGAATTCCAGGAAGAATTAACTTAGCCAGCTTGCCCAGTGAAAGATGTTGAACTCGGGATCATTTGAAGCCCATGCCACAGAGAGCAGCCTTTCAGAACCTGCTGGGGAGGATGTGTAATGCCCAGCCAGAGCCTGCTGGAGCAGATCCATGGGAGATCCCAGGGCTCTGCACACAGCCCTGGCTTTGGGGATGATTCTCACTGTGCCCTCAAGTAGGTCTGTTGGACCAGCCCCAGCACTGGGGGCATTTCACAGAATCACCAGGTTGGAAGAGACCTTCAACATCATTGAGTCCAACCCAGCCCTGACACCTCAGCTAGACCAAGGCACCAAGTGCCACTTCCAACCTTTTGTTAAACACAGCCAGGGTTGGTGACTCCACCACCTCCCTGGGCAGACAAATCCAGTACTTCAGCACCCTTTCTGTAAAAATGTATTCCCAATATCCAACCTATATTTCCCTTGGCCCAGCTTGAGACTGTGTCCTCTCGTTCCGTTGGCTGCTGTCTGGTGAGAGAGACCAACCCCCCCCGACTACAATCTCCTTTCAGGGGGTTGTAGAGAGTGATAAGGTCACCTCTGAGTCTCCTTTTTTCCAGGCTAAACAACCCCAGCTCCCCCACAGCACCCCCACATCACACACACCCACACATGGTGTGCCAAGTTCCAACAGGTAACTTCCAATCCACGTAATGCACTCCAGCTTTTAAAAAACACTGCAAGTCTTCATGTAGTAACCTTGTGGACATGAGAACATGCAATTTTTTGCAATTATTTTATAAGGAGAAGGGGAGAGGTTACAATAGGATTATGAGCAAGGACTCAGTTCTAAAATTATCTTCAGCTTTAACAATTCACAATTCTAACCCCCTCTCCCTTTTGCTTATTCCTAAAGCCTTTCTTCTTTTCCCTCTTGTGCTTAATCTGATCTAAATTCTTTCAGGATGTCAAGGGGATAAATCTGCTATTAAGAGCTACTAGTTTCCATTTGCTTTTTAGAAGTGGGTGTGTGACAACACTCTGAGGCATTACACAGGCAATTAGGTATGCACAGGATGCCCTGCTCCAGAGAGACAATATGCAGAGAAGTGGAGGCTAAAACACTTCTGCATTAACAGGAGGACCCTCCAAGTGCTTTGCAGAGTGTGCTCCAGGGCCACTCAATTGTCCCACAGTGTCAGTATTCCAAGCACAAGACATTTAACTCTGTTTCTTCTGACACCAAAGTATCAACGCAGGAATCAGGTATTTATCCAATGCCAGTAACAAGATTTCCACCTAGCAATTTTCTGCAACTTAAATGTAAATGATGCATGAAAAATGTGTTCTTATGAGATATTAAACACAAGCCAAGTGCTGTAACAAAGAAGTAGGAAACACCCCAATGATTTCTGTGTTTTGTCATCATCAATGACTGCAGCCTCTAGGAGCCTCCAGCTCCTGCCAACCCAGTAGCAAGTAAGGACTCAGTGCAGCTTCGAAGAAATTATGGTACTTTCTTATGTGCATTCAGAAAGAGACAGCCATGAAGCATTGCCTCACTAAATGTTATAAAAGTTCTTATAAATATTCATGTGCAGCATTTGTACTCTGAGTATTTAATCATTTCTTTACAAGAAAGGAGCAGGGAGAAGAGGAGAGGGAGAAATAGTTTCTTCAATTCCAAAGAGATCAAGGTGACAGAAGAGGCAAACTTGTGCACAGGTGATCTACAAATTAGTCAGCACTGGGTTTAATAAACTCAGAAACCTACAAAAAAGCATTTTTTCAGGTAGTTTTCTTTTTTCTTCACATCTGAAGTTACACAATAGTTTGCAGGGATTAACCTAATGATTTCTTTGATCATTTGAATTACTTGCATTTTGATCCTTCGAATTTTTACATCATTGGTTTTTGAAAATCAAGCCTCATTTGTCACTTCTGACATTTGTGTGAAGACAGATTCAGCAGCACTCCAAAGCTCATTGTCCCAGGTAAACCCAACACCAGAGCAGCAGCCAAACAGGGCTGGAGAGGCTTTGTGCCACTGCCACGCCATCCATCCTCTCACAGCTGCTGGCAACTAAAATAGCAAAGACTGAGAGCCCTGGCAGCATCTCATGCAAGCCCTGACCCTGGCACACAGCCCTTGATCAAGCCTCTCAGACCTAAAGTTTATCAATACTGCTGAGAATTAATATAGATTCCTGTAATACATGCTGACAATACAAAAGCCTGTTCAAAAGCGGCTTGTGCACAAAAGAGAAAAGATATTGCAGAACAGCTTTGACATCAAATTATAAGCCTAATAGAAAAGCCAAGAGATGTGGAGCACTAACACCTGAACTGCTCAGAAATCACCCAGCAGAGACAGCAGTGAGGGCTCCTGCCTTGCTGTGATGTGGCCTCCAAGCCAGACCAAGAAAGCCTTGGACACTTTTCCCTATCCTTCCACACCAGGAACAGCAGTTCTTGCTGGAGACACGTTACACTGAGCCTGGGGGTACCAGTGCCTTTGCAGACACCACACTCTGGATGTCCTTCCCCATCCAGGATGCTGTAAGCTCGAGATAAAAATAACAGTCGAAGATGTTTATTACTGCAGGCCCAGCTCCTTCACATACACCTTGGCTGGCAAGCAGAGCCAGTGCTGGCTGAACAGGCTGCAATAACAGTGCAAGAAGCTTATTGCTGTGCTGCTCCTGGTTCCCTGGTGGATCAGGCAAGGCAGATTCCTGCCAGCTGTACCTGTCTCTGCTCTCAGGTGTATTGGACAAGTCTCCATGGAGTCACCCCAGGCCCATGCCATGTTTAGAATTACAAAGCAAAATGAAAAGTGGTGCTGCCTTTTGCTTCCCTCAGGAAAACTGCCTCTTGCAAATGGTTTTATCATTTTCATTATATCCTGTTTGATTTGCTTTACCATCTTGACTGGAACAATAGCTAAGACATAATAGAAAAAGATTTTTCCACAGGCTGGTTCTAATTACATTAAATCTCAAGTGAGATAGGACATTTAAATAAGAAACAACAACTTCAGAGTCTGAGATAATGACATACCAAGATACCAGGCTTTTTGAGAGTGCCATTAAAATGATGCATGAAGCATTACAGCTACTCCAATCGGGTTTCAACACAAAAGCCATTCCTTCTGTGGCACAGTGCTGCAGAGAGAGGTCAGCACTTACTGCACTCAATGTGCTACTCAACAATTAGGAACCATTATCCCTTATGCTGAAGCTGCAACATAGACACAAGCTTAAATTTCTGTATGAGGTGAGGCAGTTGGGAATGCAGGGTCCCTGGGATGAATCACCTCATGAACCACAAAATAGAGTGGAGCAGCTTATGAAGAGCTCCTGGATTTTGTTGCGAGTTGTACCTTTAACATTTTGTCATTATAACTGAATTCTCTTAATTTCCTGGAAAACATTCTTTAGATTTTCTGGAACCATTGAAATATAGACATGTGAAATGGAGTCTGTGGCTGTGTGTCCTGCAAACACAGTTCAACCTGTCACAGTCCCACTACTTGTTAGTTTAACCTTGGAGCCACGGCACAGCTGCACTGCCGACACTGCTGCTTACGGGGCCCTGCAGCAAAAGTCCCCTGCTGGAAATCAAACCTGAGGAAAGGCAACTTCTGTGGGGAGGAAAGGACTTCAGGCACTTCTCCTGTGCCTCCCTTTCCTTTGGCTATTTAGTGCTAACCCAGGCAAAGGGAAGGAGAAGGGTTGGCCTGTGGGGATCGAGGGCACCCTCAGCCAGGTTGGAGACAACACTAATGGGGTGGGAGCATTGATCTACTGGAGGGCAGGAAAGCTCTGCCAAGAGACCAGGACAGGCCAGATCCGTGTGCCAAGGGCAACTGTATGAGGTTCAACAGGGTGAAGAGCTGAGTCCTGCCCTTGGCTCACAACTCCCTGCAGTGCTACAGGCTCGGGCAGAGGGACTGGAAAGGAGAAAAGGACCTGGGCAGCAGCTGAATGTAAGCCCAGGTGTGCCCAGGGGGGACAGAAGGCCGATGGCACCTGGGCTGCACCAGCAGGAACAGTGATCATCTGTCTGTGCTGGGCACTGCTGTGGCCACAACTCAAATCCTGGGATCAGGTTTGGGCCTCTCACAACAAGAAAGACATGGAGTGCAGGGGAAGTTTAGGTTGGATATTAGGGAAAATTTCTTCCCTGAAAGGGTTGTCCAACCCTGGCAGAGGTAGAGTCACCACCCCCAGGGGGACTGAAAAGCCATGTGGCTGTGGCACTTGGGGACATGGGTCAGTGCTTGGACACAATGATCACAAGGGTCTTTTTCAACCTTAACAAGTCTCTGATTCTGTAATGAGGGAGAGCAGTTCACCAATTGCCCTTGCTTACAGTTCATCACTAGGCTGAATAACCAACATCAAACCGTGGCTAAGTGACTCTGCTGTATGGCCAGAGCTGAAGCAGCTCTGTAGATACACAATGGGTATCACTTTCTTACCTGTCCAGCTAGTTTTGCATAGCTGTCATAGGAAAGTTTCAAGGAAATTCACGAGAGACTGAGGATTGAGAGACTTTGTTTCAGTCAATAAAAAGAATCTATGATTCTAAATTCTATAATCCGAGAATATAAACTTTCACAGTAACAGGTCAGTAAGTACAGCATTCTTGTCCAAGTAGCAAAACATTAATTCTCTATTAATAATCAAGTGCACAAAAGAAAATTTACAAAGTTTATTTCAGCACACAAAATAAAATTATTTTCTGGTGTATATTCCACACTTCAGCCTTGCCCCACTGAAGTGCTCTGACTGTGAAGATTGTCTGTGCTCACTCAGTGCCAGAGCAGGATGATGGCTCAGACACAGCTCAGTACTTGCAGTTCTATGACCACATGGCAAAAGCATTTGCTAAATGCAGCTCAGGTATCTGCACAGCCACTGCTGGGGATGCCTCTCTGAATAGAGCCCATCTGAACAGAAATACACATGCAACTATTACTGCTTATGACAATATTTAATTATACATTTATAATTAGAAAAAGAAGGAATTTAACTTGTACACCTTTCCCTATCAGCTACTGGTTTTGTTAACTTCCTTTAGACCCTTATGCTTATAAGACATCTGTAAGCTAAAATTAGATGGCCATGCTCACCTTCATGTACCCTTACTACTTCTCCTGACACCTCTGGACAGCCCCAGCTTTCAAATTGCAGCAAATCCACCTGTGGGTGAAGAGGAAGGATTGATTCATCTCAGGGAGCTGAACATCAGCAGTGAGCAGCAACAGCCAGTCAGAGGAACAGGGCTGCAAGGCCACAAAGAGCAGGGAGGTTGTTGCATCTCTGTCTCCCTCTGCTCGCCAGGAACCATCAGGGGAGGTTTCAGCAGGTTTTGTGCAGCCTCTTGGCCTGAATGGAGCCTGTTCTGAAGTTCCTGGGCTCACACTGACTGCCCTTTTCCACCACTCCCAGTTGCTGGCACACACCTTCCACACTGGAGCCCACTGAAAATGTGCAATTTTACATGTGAACTACACAAAAGGCTGCTTCTTCCCCAAACAGAGGAATAATCAGAAATCTTGCCAGTGTTGCTCAGGAGTTGAAACAGAGGCTGGTAACAAGAGGCTGCACAGGCCATGACGACCTGAGAGCTGAAGCAAGCTGAGGAGTGTCTCCCCAAGCCAGGACATCCCTGGGAGTCAGTGCCAGCACTGCAGTGCTGGTAAATCAGCAGCACAAGGGCAAAACCCAGAGCCTCAATTCCCCAATGGGCTGTGATCTATGGCACTTGCAGTAGCACACACACTCCTGATTTGCCATCCAGCTTTCTTCCTGCACAGGCTGGTGGTCTCTCATTAAGACCAAAATTTACAGAGCAGATTTCAGCTTTTATAGAACCCACTGTGCTTTCTAGAGATCCACCTTGTCTTTCAGTCAACTGAAATAACATTTTCTGTCTCTAGCTCCTGGGGGTTGTTTTCTCTTTTTATTTTTTTTTAAAGATGCATTTAGATCTTGCAATGCCTATTTCTCAGCCAGACTGTCAGGGATGTTAATGAGATTTATCCTCACAGTCTCTCTCTTTCTCTGCCCCCTTTCATTCTTTGACACACAAGTGCTTTTATGTTGCAGGAAATGAGGACAACAGAAAGCTGCAGATCCCATGAATGTAAAAATTGTCTTGAAGGCATGGAACAATCCAGCCCTAATTACAGCCAGCTGAAGCCTGCTCTCTTTGCACTGATACTTAGGTAATTAACTGAATACTGACTGATGCAAGACTCAAGTATGTCACTACCACTCAGATATTCAAGGTTAATTTTTGTATCCATCACCAACATCAAGCTTAATGGATATTATCAGCTAAACTCTTGAAAATCACTAACACAAGAGTCATAGTCATAGCAAGGACTATTTCCTTCAATGAGCTTGATGCCATCTTTCTTTAGCTGCAGAAGAAATATGTTTTACATTAATGAGGTAAATTCATTAATTTTGATCCATTTAATACTTGTAAATACTCACTTAAAGCCCTCAACTTAAATACACTGAAACCACAACACTGAAGTAATAAAATACCCCCCAAACTGTTCCAGTGGGCATTACATAGTAACACTTGTTTATTTCTCATAGTATGGCATCTTTATATTGGTTGGTGTGTGTATCCTCCTTGGTAAACTCAATATGGATTTTGAAAGCAAACAGTTCTACACTGCAAATCAAATATCCTGATTTGACTGCCAGTGCATTTATCTGAAACTATTACAGGAGGGGACAGCAGAGATAGAGCTCAACAAGTCTGAAATATCTGTAAGTCAGAACTGTGGATGCGCTTCTCCTCCTGCATGAACAATACATTAGTTTACATTGTGAGGTACCTGAACTGTACTTTCAGAGAAAAACCTGAATGAGAAAGTCAGTACCAACAAGAGAAAGTTGTCTTTCTTAGTTCCATTTTCAGCAGTGCTTTCCCTGAAAACAGGTTTTGAACAGATTCAATCCCTCTGACTGGTTTACAGCTGCACTGATAGGAGAAAAGAAGGTGTCACTACTTGTTATCAAGTGGCACTTTTATTCCTAGTTACTAATTCAAGAAATCACTGTGAAAAATTTGAAGTTTTTTTTAACCTGGTAAAGATGCTCACAAGAACAGCAATACAGCACAGTAAAGACACAGTAAAAGAGAAAACAGAGCTAATCAGTAATTGTTAAATCTTGGGTAGAGCAATGCAGCAGATAACTAACATGCATCTCATCAGCCTGCAGTGCTCTCAAAAAATCTGGGTGGGGAGGCAGGAATCTAAAGAATCTGGAACAGGGATTCTTTTCATTTTGTATTTTATTTGTCCTCGCACCTTCTTATCTAGTAATGGAAAAATAAACAATCCCAGTTATGTTTGCACATGGCCTACCATACTCCTTCAGTAGGAAAAGTCTGAATTTTGTGAAGTATCTTTGGAATGCCACTGTAATGTAAATCACAAAGTGCTGCCACCACAGCGAAGTTAAAGTGTAACCTGCAGTTTTCCCCAAGAGAATACACAGAATTTATATCACCAGAAATGGAAAGCAACAGAACAAAAATAAAAGCTTAGCAAAAAAAGTAGGTTAACTCATAGAGAGAATGATACACAAGACAAGGCTGAAAAACAAAGCAAGGCAGGTATTTTTGGAAATATTCTGAAGTCTCTTTAAGGCCCTGCCTATTTGCCTGTGAAGTATTTCTGCTTAAAATATAGATATGCTAATGTTTATATTTAAGATAGTCATGATTGGGCTGAAAGAACTCTTTGGAAGAACAAAGAAAGAAAGACTGAACACCATCAGCAGTTGGTTCTGAGTGCATTTTCAGACTTATCCTGGGGAGAGTTAAGGAATCACAGAATCATTAGTGTTGAAGGGGCTTCTGAAGGTCATCTAGTCCAGCTCCAGGGAAATGGATGTTTGAGAGGAAAAGTTGCACTCTGGATAAATTGAAGAAACCTTTTGATTCTGATAAGCCTCCAAAACTCCAATTATTTTGTGTTAAAGAAGGCACAAAGAAACGCTACTGCAGCAGCTCCCTGGATGAGGTGAATCCAACACTGCCCACAACCTTGGGACAGTGGCACTACCTGCATTCCATGGAAATCATTATTGCTTGCAGCAGGTTCAAATGTGGTAATTATCTTTTCCACCTAGAAGTTCATAGTTTTCTTAATTAGCAGGATCTGAACTGTATGCAGATTTTTGGTGGGTTTTTTGTTTGATTTTTTGGGTTTTTTTTGATGGGTTTGCTTTTTCATATTATTATTTTTTTTGTTTGGAAGAATGGGAATGTGTTTCTTGCCAAGGCCACATCACATAATAACAGACTAGAGAAAAATGAAAGGACCCAGCATGAAAAATACAATGTAATTATCACCAACTGAGCAGCTGATATAAGAAATGACAGAGTAAAATACTCAAGTTTCACACGATGGAAATTCAGGGAAAGTGAATTTGTAACAAATATTGAGCAAATGAAAAGAGGAGACTTCACCATAAGCAAAGCCTCTCACCTCCCAACCACTGAAATTTCCCTTCTCCTGCATAAGCAATCTGCCATCCCATCACAAAAGGAGCTACAAGACCCTCAGCAGCAGAGCTGCTCGGATGGAACTTACAGGAGAGCATGGCCAAAACAAAGAGCAGGAGCCCCACACACTTACAAGATGCTTTTTTCCATTTTGTCCTGTTTATTTCAGATTTCCAGCCATCACAATGGCTTGAATTCAGCAAACACAGCATCAGCTGCCTTCTATTGGCTCAACTGACAAGGACAGTATTTTTAACACCCCTGTGAAAGGCTCATTTTAGGGATAAGTCTATGTGAAAACAGAGACTACTACAAGTGTGAAAAATCTGAACTGCCCTCTGGAAAGAAGTGCATATAGGGACATGGAATAAATATTGTTAAATTATTGCTGGTTACTCTGTGAATATTTTGAATCAGCCTTCAGCCATTAAAACCTCTGCAGGAAAACCCTGGTTGAACCTGACAAATGAACATGCCAGGGTCTCAGGAAGAGAAATGTCTTTTTTCCTTAACCCCCAATCCAAACACATCCTGACTTTAGTACCTTCAGCTTCTTTTGAGATAAACATCCTTAATTTTGCATCTTTCTTTTGTAGATGTGTAATTGCAGTTAAAATGTTCCCCTTTCTGTTCCCTGTTTTACCTTGAGAGGGAAGCAGCTGTCCTGTTGTGCACAGGGAGCACACCCAGCACAGCCATCTGTGCCCAGCGCTTCTCCAAACTGCAAGCACACAGCAACTGATACAACACTTGGAGCCTGGAAAACTGTTCAGGAATGCACAAATGAAATACACTACAGAAATGTAAGATCATTCAAAGAGTGTTATTATTATTATCCTAAAAATCCATCTAAGCCAGTAGCTCCTGCCTGCCCCGACAGATACACTGCTTTATCTACAGCACACATGGATCACAACAGGCTCCTCTTTAGCACCAGCATTTTTTGCTCCTTCCTTGTTCTATGTGCCAAGCCAAAGAGAAGCAAAGCAACAAAGGCTGATGTTCTTGGAAAAGATTGGGTTCTGCAGGAGTCAGTGGGCTGTCTCATTTCATGCACACACAGGCTCGTGCTCTGTATGGTGAGGGAACCTCTGCAAACACGTTCCTGGTGCAGTCTTTTCAATGGGAAGCATCCCATGGAATGTGTGTGGGTCCTGTGTGTGGGACAGGAGCCTGAGAGGGGTTTCACAAGAATCCTCTGTGATGACATCTTGCTGTGTGGCTGCACAGCCAGGCAGGCTGAGGTGTACGAGGTGCCCACAGCCTCCCATTGTTACTGGGAAGGTGGTGACTTCCTCTTCATTGAATCTTTCCCCTTATTTTGATCTTCCTTCCTGATGATAAATGCACTTCTTATTATTCCAACCAATTCAACATTACTTTTAGAAATTTTATCACTCACTCGGATTTCACTCAGTGAGTCAAGTGGAAAAAATGCGTTCTCAAGCTGAGAGAAACCCTCCCATTTAAAATCCCTGAGCCAAGGGCACCTCCCAGGCAACATCCTCCAGCTATTCTCAGACACAGAAAGAATATGTGGACTCAATCAGTTCCCACCTAGACCATTCCAGAGCATCTCCAGCACAAAGGAGATCTATTTGCCCAGAGCAGCAACCCCTGGCTCTTCCCAGGCCTCATCCTACCCAGCTCATCCAGCACCTCCCTCAACTACAAAAACCTCTTCGTGTTCAGCTGATTAATATCTTCCTGTGCCAGCAGAGAAATCTATCCCATAGCATTGCTCTCCCTGTTCCTGGGCCTCTGATTGTCACTTTTATCAGCTGAATAATAGTATTTTGAAAGCAGAAACAATTACAGTAACCTATTTCCTCACTGAAGTCCTTGTCCCCAGCAGATTTATATTCAGTGCTGTTTTGTCAAAGTCTGGATGCACGAAGAAGTTGCTCTGCCAGGCAGGGATGTACAAGGAAACAAACAAAACATCACCTTCCAGTTTCCTAGAAATGGTTCCTCTAAACCCATGGTGGTTACAACCTGTTTGTATCCTCTCCTGATCTCCTGCACACAGACAAGCCAAGGTGCTGTATTTTGTGTAGCAAGAACGTGCAAGGGTTTGTGACTAGGATTGCTTTACAGCTTGTGCTGCTCATATTTCTGGCTCTAAAGTGCCCTACAGAAACCAAACATCCCACAGAAGTGCTCCAGCTCCAAAACTTCTACAAAACAGACATGAGAGCTGGAACTGTCTTTTTCTTGTTCTCATTAGACACATGAATGAATCAGATCTAAGGATCTGTGCACACCTTCAAAGAGAAAGGACTGCAGGGCTACAGGGAACAACAAAGAAAAGGCATTAACGAGAGCACAGTAAACCTGAAAACTTGAAAGAAGAAAAACATTTTTAAGTTCTTTTTGAGCTTCATTTGTCACTGCTGCAGACAGATGGAATCTGCAAGCCCTCCCTTCCTGCCAATGCAGCAGAAGACACTGACAGTATAGAAACAGCTCTGGCAACAAACCAGAGAACTCCTAAATATGGGAACTCAGTGAGGGAATAACCTGGCAGCTTCCTGAGCACCTGATGCACTGGCTGAGCTCTAAGTTCTTGCTTGGGAGTCTCCTAAGTGCTGGTCTGACTGTGCTCTCACAAGAGACACAGAAACCTCAGTGTGGATTTCAGACAGAACTGCTACAGTAATGCTGGCCATCTTCTGAAATCCCACCCTTAACCTCATGGGAATTAGGACATAACTCTTCTAACTGTTCTCCCATTGAAGTTCTAACACAGCCTATGATACAGGGGTGGAATGAATACCTCACCTGGACTAGTAAATAACAACAGGTACATTTGTGAGGTTCAGAAATGCAGTTCTAATTTTTCTACCATCAGTCACTTAGAGCTACTGTCAGATCTGTTCACTCTCCCTCTGAAAAAACAGGGTAGAATAAGAAAGAAGCATTTCAAACAAAACCACAGCACATAATAGATTTCCTTTGTTTTATTCATGACAAATGAAAGAAATGTGGTGAGACATCATTTTTGATCTATGCAGTTACATTACAGTTTTCAAACTCAGGCAGATTCTATTGTGCTGGGGTTTAGCACGGCTTTGAGGAGAGCACAAACATCTCCTTTCACTCTTTTGCCTCAAAAGACATGGAAACATCATCTTGGTGGTATTAAAGTGGTATTAAAGATATGGTAATTCCCCTCTACCCTTCTAAAATAAAGAAGAAAAGCTTCTGGTTTTAGTGGCCAGTTCTACATTGTTACAAAGGCACAGAGCCCAAAATGGGATAGCAAGACAGAGCTGGGGGTCTTCCTGCTCCCAATTTAACTTTAAAAAGTAGCACAGTTTTGTATTCCTGACTAGTAAACTGACATTAGGGAGAAAGGCATAGAAGTATTTCAGATGTTTAATACCCAGCTATGAATGGCACAGAAAAAGATAAGCAAATAAGAAGAGCAAAGAAAAGAAGAAAATGGAAAAGGATTTTTGAGGAAATATTCAATGTCAGCGGAAAAGAACGAACTTCCCAGTCTGCTGTGTGTGTCTTTCCATATATCTTTTCATAAGTCACATAAAGTACTTAAAATATAACAAAAAACAGGGACAGAGCTGCTTCTACAACCTGTTCCAAACTGCAGTTTGCTGGGCATTGGGTAGGGAGACAGTCAGCAATGGAGAAACAGCAAAATCTTTTTGTTTTTCAATGATAAAGAGATGGGATGAACCCACAGGAAGAAATTTCAGCTACTGAATAAAGCACCAGACACTAAAATTCCAACTCTTTGCTAATGAATGAAGCTCACAAAATCACATGTTTGGCTCTTGTAGGAATTCTCTATTTAAACACTGGTAATAGTAAAACAATATTATCTATAATTCAAATTATCCTATGGTACTGTATTGGAAATAATAAGATGACAGAAAAATGAGTTACCACTTAAGTCTGAGGCACTGAATCCATTCACATGTCAATGGTTGGCTTGGCAAAACCTCTTGCAGCCACTGGTAATAAATTCTGCTGAAAATTTCAAAACTTCCAACTTTTCCAGACAAGCTCACTTCACCCCCTTCTCTTCATGATGGCTGGTCAGGGCAGCAACATTTTCTGTGAAAGACAGGCAAGAAGATTATTTCAAATAAATTTGACATCTGATTTATTGCAAATTTTCCTTGAGTGACCTCCTGCTATCTTAAATACCACAGGAGCTGTGTAAAAAGACACTTGAATTCTCTTCAGAATCCTGGCCACATAGCTGGGCACCCCAGACTTGTCCTCGTCCTTAACATTTCCCATTTCTTTTCCATTCCCCAGGAACACACTGCTGCTTTAATTGTGCCTGCCCAAGAGTCACGCTGCATCTTTGCAGTTAAGATGAAGACAGGTTGGAGGAACAGGCTGAGGAAGAGCCTGTAGAGAACCTACTGGAAGAATTAAGGACCTTTCCTGGGAAAAGGAGCAGAGCTCTTTGGAGTTTTTCAAGGAGACAGCACTGTCCGGTTCTTTTGGGGTTTCATTTGTGGGGCTGGTTTTTTTCCCTCCTCTGGTATTCTTGTGACTTCAAGTGTGAACACATTTGTGAGTGACAAAGTTGGCAGAAAGAAGGCAAACACAAATCATTTGTATAGCAGCAGCCACAAATAACAAGGAGCAAAGTACTTAAACTTCTGTGCAAAGCAAACACAGCCTACGGAGGGCACAGGCTGAGCAGCACAACCAGAACACCTTGACAACAATTATCACCACAAAAGGACCTTTTAGGACATCTGAAGGGAAGATTCTGAAATAGCTCTGCAGATGAATAGCAACGAGTAAAATTAGAAAGAACCATCCTAAGAGAAAACACACATTATGTGCTTGAAAATGGACTTAATGAGAAGGGTGAATACCCTCTCATTGAAGGCAGGTAAGGGAACAGCCACTAAATTAGACTTCAGCTTGTGGCTCATTGTCTAAATGGAGATATGAGAGATGAGTCAAAAGCCTACTCTAGATGGAGAAGATTGAATCTTCTCCTAACCCGAGTGTTACCAAACAATTTGCTTTTGCAGATGGGATTGGCCAGAAATAGGATTCAAGAGAAGAAAATGAATGAGAACTGAGGCCTGCAAAGCCTCCAGGAATGTTGAGGGGACACCACAATCCTTCGTAGTTTTGAGAACCTCACACAGCAGCAAAATTCTTCTTTGCATATTATCAAGTTCTTTGAAATAGAAAAAATAGCCCTGAAGGAAAGAGAAATCAGCCAACACTTCATGGCGTGGAATGGCTGCACTGAGAGATTATTTAAAGTGTCTGCATAAGGAGATGTGTTTGTGTAGAATGTTAACCCATTCCAAAATGTCTTTTTTTTTCTGGCTAGAAGAACAAGAGACAGGGAACTTTGTGGATTCAGGCAGGATGCTGCAGTTCAAGCAGCTGGCCAGGGGAGGAGGGAGGATGGATTTCTCCTCCTTTAGTGTCCACCAGCCTGCAGGACCTGTTCTCAAACTGTGGACACCTCTGGGCAAATGTCTATAGGGAACACCAAACCAGGAAACATTGCCAGAGCTGTATCTATATAACAAAATATCAAGTTACACACATTTTTAAATTTTACCTGCATGGAAGTATTTGCACTTCTGTCCTAAAATTCTGCAGGTTTTGCCCAGCAGTACAAAGGGTTCTCCTTGCATTTCTTTTTTTGCTTGTGCAGCTGCACTCCAACACCTCTGGCACAGCTGGAGATGGCAGAGATTCACTGCCACAGCTGGATATAAATCTGGTGTTCCTGTGGCTTGTGAGGATCACTGAGGTGTTTTATAGGTGCCACAGAAAACATTTTATCTCCAACATCAGCATATTGCACATTAAATGGTAGCTAAGGCAACAGGTGGCACAGAGATCACAGATACATTTGTCATTGTACTCACAAGCAGCACAGGGGCTTAAAAATACACAATCTACCACTCCAAAAGAAAAGACTCAAGCCACTCCACATTCACTTCAGTTCCAGTGCCCGGTACTATAGATTAATTTAAAACATTTGAAGTTAATTGACAAAGATGTGCAATCCTTTTTAGCTGCTGCTCCCAAGAGGCAATTCACACGGATGGAGTACATGGAGCTGCACACGAGTCCCTCTCCATTTTCCCTTGGCTTTCTGTGCAGGCTCAGGCAGCAGAAGCTCCTCTGCATGGAAAGAGCTGCCATGTGCCTCGCTCCCCTCGCCTGTCCTCACAGCACAAAGGGCAGGAATGCTCAAGAAATGAATCACAAACATCCCAGCTCTCAGTGCCAGGGCTGGAGCAGCTCCCCGGCCTGTCAGGCTGTGACAGCCAGGGCTAAAGGGACACCTCCTCACAAGATGAGGAACAGGAAGGCCGTTTCAAACCCCTCCATCTGAATTATGATTGCTGACTGTATAAGGAGGCAAAAACGGAAGCAAATCCACAAGGAAACAAAGCATTGTTTGGGAAAGGTTTTTCCTATTCATGTTGATTGCAAGTGAACTCTTCCCGAGCTGTGAACAACTGGTGATGCTTTAGTGTTCAGTACATGGCCTGATTTTATCATAAAAACTCGTCCTTGCCTTCAGCTGCCTGTCAGATTTGCCAAGCTGATAGATTCTGGCAACACTTGTGCTGTTTAATGTCTCAGCATGTTGTATCTTGGACACAAACCCCTGCAAAAATACCTAATTATAAATATTTACATTTGTTATCCTTTTTGCATGATACAGTAAAGAGAGGGAAAACAGATTCTTTCCACTGAATCAGTAAACCATGACAACATCACAGGGTCAATTATCCATGAGCAAAGCATTCAAGGGGATTGAAATCCCCTTGAGTGGGATTCCACAGTGCTCCCACACACGGTGTGCAGGCCAGCTTTGCCCAGGAGGCTGCAGGGAGCACCTGGCCCAGAAAACACCAGGAATTCCAGGAATGGCCCCAGAGGGACATTGCTGCTGGTTGGTGCTGAGCTCCTGAGAGGCCACTCAGGTGGTGGCATTTTGAGGAGTCATTACCCAGCCAAGGAAGAGATGTGCTCTTCTTTCAGAGTAATAACTCCTTCACTTCCAAATGGTCTCCTTGGGCAAAGAAATGCTGTCCACAGAATAGATCCACTCTTGAAGGATACAGGGAAAGCATCAGTACAGGGAATGTGCAGCCCTTGACAGATATGTTAATACAAATTCACAGAGGTACACAACAAACTCCAAAAAAGTTTAAAAGTCAAAACTTCTGATACTTTAAAAATATTAAACACACGATGACTGTTTAAAATAGAACTGATTCATGGGGAGAAAGGAAGCACTTAATGACTTGCTCATGCTTAAGGACTCTTAAATAAAACAAGTATCTGTTACTCATGCGTTTGAAGGATTTGCTACTCTCAAGCTACTGATTTGAAAAGCTTTTGACACAGCAAGATGAAGACACATCCCCAAGGGCTGCTGTGTGAGCTGAAAGCCTGTGTGCTCTCAAACACTCTTCCTTTCATTGAAGAAGGGAAAGATTAGCAAGAGGAAGAAAAAAAATAAAGACTTAACTGTTTTGGCTTTGGAAATGAGGTTTCAATAAGATTTTCTGGCCTGAAGAATCACCAAAGAACCCCAAACTATCATGTGAAGAAGTAGTGATGGAATTTGAGACCATCAGAGGCTATCCAGGCCCTGAGCTGCATCTCTCCTCCTGCTATTTTTATTCATTAATTATAGGCCTAATATTACAAACCCAATACTATTTCATAAGAGGAGAAAATTAGAAAAAACAGAAATTACTATTAGTCACCCTCCATCCTTATGAATGAATCACACAGTACAAACTTCAAACACGGGGTTTATCAAGGCTTGGCCAAAATGCAACTTTTGGCTACGGGATAGCAGGCAGCAACAATGAAACAACACAAGCCTCTGCTCCATTTTTACTGCTCTGTGCTCCAACAATTTCTTCTCCCAACAGCTACTGAAAACCCAGACTTTTATTGGTATTTCACATTCACAAAAGCCTATGAACAGCTGAATGTGGCTTTCCAGAGGGTTCTTGGCACAACCACACAAGCTCAGGTAGCAGCATGGACACGGGGAGAAGGAAAAGCTGGCAGTCTTTGGCAAAAAAAAAACTGAGAACAACAATAAACAACCCCCAATCCCAAACCCTCAAATGACTGTTTAGGCAGCTTTCTTTCACAAACTAACCCCAAAACTTGCACTGGGATTGCAATTTGCATTTCAGCCCATTCTCCCCCCATCCCTGTTTGCCCAGTTTTATTAGAACCATCTGCAAGATCCTCCCCTTCCAGTTTCTTGTGTCGGTTCATCTGGCAGCTGCACTTTTTCATCCATTGAAAAAAAAAATCTTTGTTTCAAAGTTGTTGAGACATAAGGTCTTTGACAGGCTAAAAATTATCTTGAAAATCAACACAGAAACCACATCATATGCTGTTCTTTACATACTGAAGGGGAAGAATGGCAGCTAGAATATATATATTAATGGGAAGATAAAAGAGGGTTTTCGGGATCAAGAAAAATTTTACCAACTCAATTTATCTGACAAAAGCCACAATTTACTGAAGTACTGCAAGTTGCCACTGCAGAAGCATTTCAGGCTCTGCATTATTGCTGACAGAAACAAGAGAAATGCAGAGAAATATTTCCTTACAGCAGCTCTTGGCAAAACATAAGCGAGGGGAGTGCTAAGGGAAGGAGGAATGTTGGTGAAGTGAAATAGAGTTTGAATTATTTTCTTTAAATGTAATACAAGTATTACAAGTTTTTAAATATAACATGCTTTGCAATCCCCTTCATTAGCCTGTGCATGGTGCTGCTTAAGTTTCCATCTTTCTCTGTAACCCTCCTAAAAGATCTTTGTTCCCTTCTGTGTACAGATGTCTGTGCTGTCACCGAGGTGTCCATCCTGATGGGACAGCTCCTGCTGGAGGGCAGGGCACATCAGCACTGCTGAAAAATGGCACAAATCCTGGACCTTGAATTGGTTCAGATATTGTTCTTCTCCAAATTGTTTCTGCTGAAGCATTCACCTCGTTGCAGAAGAACGGCACAACCTTCACTTTTGGGGATGAACAGAGAATTCTCTTCCACATTTCTCCAAATCTTCTCATAAGACATTTTTAATAAAGAAAATTCACATCAAGTATGAACACAAAACACTCAAGCAGCAGAACTCCTACTTTCCCATTTAGATTAATACAAACATTTTCTTTCTTATGTTACTGCTATTTAAAAGGTAACAAATAACTACAGACAATATTCAACTGCCACCAAAGAATGTTTGTACATGTGTAAATTTAAAGAATCTGTGACATGAATTGAACTATTTCAAATCTCCCCAGAGTTCCAGCAATGCTGGAAATAACTTTCTCCACATAAGCACATGAACTGCCTTTAACTATCAATCACATCCAAGCCCTGCTGTCATCTCCCCTGACCTTCCTGATTCTGTTTTATACAACCTCCAGCCCACGTCTTCCCTAAGCAAACTCCTAATTCCTTCTTTAACTAAACAAGGCCACTTCAAGTTTCTCAAGCACTCTGACAGGATTTCTATAGCTTCTACATTGGGATTTGCCATTTTCTTCCCACACTTTCAATCCTCATAGAACAGTTTTGGGTTTAAATAAAAGTATTATGCAGGATTTCAAAATTTCCATGAACAAATTGGCTTATTTTCTCCCTTGAACTTTATCATAAAACACACAAAACAATTTAAGTGGTTTTAATTGCACAGGCTCTAGGAAAAAATAGGAAAATATAATAATTTGAGTTGACAGATTATGTAAGGCAGACTTTAAAAGTATTTTCAGAAACACTGGAAACAGCATTATCATAATCTAACTTCATAAATTTTATATGCAAATAAAAAATTAAAAATGCAGACCTGAAAATATTTAAATAAATCCATATATTTTAATGAATAGCATAAAAAAAGTAGATCCACTCTTGAAAAAGTGTCCTGGAAACACTCAGGAGAATTCATGGAATAACCACAGAGTTTGTGCTTCTGTGATCGATGAGCAGGAGAGATTTTTATTCAAACACTTAACAATACTTTTGTTAGCATATACATCGCTCCATTGGCTTATTAGAAATTTTGGCAAAAATAAGACATCTTGTGAAAGCAAGAAAGCTGAATAAAACCAAAGACTGAGAGAACAAGCTTAAAATTTCTCTTCCCTCCCCACCCGCCCAATGCATTGCAAAAAAAATACCATTTTGATGAATAATCTCTTCCAAATCCTCTTTTCCAGTCACTTTTGATCTTTACAGAATATATACATTTATATAAGCCAGAAACAACCACAAAAGCAATTTCAAACCCCCATCTCAATGCATACCCCTGTTTCAAGGTATCATGAATATATTAAGCTAAAATTGCAAACAAAGGAAGGCTTGGGACCATAAAAAAAATTACACCCTGCTGTTAATGCCATTTTTCTTGCTCTTGAATATGTGATGTCGATTCCCTGGTTTCCATTCAACAAATAAAGCTGTGAAATGGCAGTGGATTTCCTGCTCCAAGTCCAGGCCTGCATCCAAACAATTCTAACATTAAAACTGTGGCTTCCAGCCTCAAATATTCCCCCCCACAGGAACAAACACTCCCGGATGTATGACAGAGGTTATCAGAAAATCTTACTGAATTGGGGTTAGAGGAGAAAGCAGCAGATTGAACGTGTGCACGGCATTCTCCCTGTGAAATCTGTTCCTACAGAATGAAGTTCTGGAGAGCAGAGGCTGCTGTGAGGCTGCTGAACAGCTCCATGCCAGGGCCAAAGGCAAACGCAGTGCCCAGCCTCAGCGGGACTGCAGAATCCTGCACGGCTGCCACGAGAGCCCCAGGACAGACCCAACGGGGACAGGCCC